>NC_141157.1:40799811-40954364 GCF_053477565.2 Lygodium microphyllum | reverse complement strand
TATTCCTTCTATTGTTACACCTGGAGTAAGGAAGACCAGGGATGTTTTGAGAGCACCTGGGAGTGAACCTACTTTGCGCAGGTCTACAAGAGCTAGGTATCCTGTGGATAGGCTGAAATATGATGGATTTACAGCCATTCACTATGCATATATGGTCAAAGTGATACAGGAACCAGAACCCACATCTTTTGAGCAAGCCATGGGAAAAGAAAAATGGGAGAAAGCCATGGATGAAGAAATGGATGCCTTGGAAGCAAATGCTACATGGGAGTTAGTACCTTTGCCTAAAGGTAAGAATGCAATTGGCTGTAAGTGGGTTTATAAGGTGAAGCACAATGCTGATGGTTCTGTGAACAGATACAAGGCAAGATTAGTAGTCAAGGGGTATGCACAAACATATGGCATTGACTATGAAGAAACATTTAGTCCGGTTGCAAGGATGGCAACCGTAAGAGCAGTCATTGCTATGGCTGCATCAAAGGGATGGTCTTTACATCAGATGGATGTAAAGAATGCCTTCTTGCATGGTGATTTGCAAGAAGAGGTCTATATGGAGCAGCCACCAGGTTATGTGCATGCTGTTCATCCTGAGTTTGTTTGCAGGTTGAAGAAAGCCTTGTATGGCTTGAAGCAAGCACCTAGAGCATGGTCTGACAAGATAGGACAGTATCTTGTCACTATTGGCTTTCAGATTTCCAAGGCAGATTTCTCACTTTATGTGAGAAAAACAGAGAAAGGTATTATGCTGCTTGTCATTTATGTTGATGATTTGATTATGACAGGTGACAGTGATGAAGATATCCTTCATGTGAAAATGCTATTGAAGCAGAAGTTTGAGATGAAGGATTTGGGAGAGCTGCGTTATTTCTTGGGCATTGAGGTGATTAGATCACCAAGTGGGATACAGCTCTTGCAGAGGCAGTATGGATTGGACATGCTGTCCAAATATGGGATGACAGGTTGTAAGCCTATTTCAGTTCCTTTGGAGCAAAATGTGAAGCTGAGCACAGATGCAGGTGAGCTTCTAGAAGACCCTACTATGTATAGACGCATAGTAGGAAGTTTGATTTATATGACTATTACCAGGCCAGATTTGAGCTATGCTGTTGGATTGGTAAGTCAGTTTATGCAGGCTCCAAGGAAACCACATTTGGATGCGGCTAGACGCATACTTAGGTATGTGAAGTCCACATTGCAGTATGGACTATTTTATGAGACTGGGGTTCAGATACAGTTGCATGGATACACTGATGCTGATTGGGCTGGTAGTATTTCTGATAGACGATCTACCAGTGGATATGTATTCTCTTTTGGGAGTGCTGCAGTCACTTGGAGCAGCAAGAAACAGCCTACAGTTGCCTTGTCGAGCACAGAGGCTGAGTACAGGGGTGCAGCAATGGCTGCATGTGAGGTAGCTTGGTTGCATAAGCTACTTTATGATATGCATCAGTCTACAGATGGGCCAGTTGTCATTTATTGTGACAACATGAGTAGTATACACTTGGCAAATAACCCAGTCTATCATGCTAGAACAAAGCACATTGAGGTGCATTATCACTATGTGCGAGAGAGGGTTTTACTAGGTCTTATTGATCTAGTTTATGTCAGCACAGAGGATCAGGTAGCTGACATATTCACGAAGGCATTGGGCGCAGAGAAGCTGCGCAAGTTCAGAGACCTGCTTGGTGTGCAGGAATTGGGATTGAGCTCGAGGGGGAGTGTTGAGATATCGAGCTCCACTCGTGATACGCCAGGGTGACCGTTGTATATTTATGTCACCGACTTGTCAGTTGCAGACGCGGTTGGTACACCGCCCATGAATAATAGCTACATGATAGCTATCCTTATCTACTCTAGTTCGTGGCTCAGTTAGTATGCCACCTTAGTTAGTTGAGTTTGGTTTGAGACCCATATATAGGGTTCTTCTATTTCTTTGTACTTGAGTTCTTTTGGCTTACACAACTAAGAAGAGGAAAACTGTTTTCAGCCTCCACCCTTGTGTGTCTTCCCCCATTGTGCAAGCAAGAAAGCTTCAAGCGAGACTCCTTCCTTCTCTCCCACAATCTTGACAGTTTACCTACTACTGCAAGTGAGGACTAAAAGTTTTCATGAGTGCTTGCTATTGTAATTTCTTTGGGGATAAAAGAGTGGTGTTGAGCTATCATCTCAAATGGATTTTTCCTAAGCTATTGTCTTAGGTGAGTGTATTCAGCTTGAAGGGATTTATTGCAGTTGTACAAAAGATTAATACAATGTCTTATTGGATTTAAATGTTTCTTGTGTTCTACAATGTATTCAATATTTCTTATTCTAGTGTTGTTTTCTTCCATATGTCTTCTCTTTTCCTTGATCCCCAAGGAATTTAGGCCTAGACCTTTCCAGCCCCCCTGATAACACACGCACACACGCACACACGCACACACGCACACACACACACACACACACACACACACACACACACACACACACACACACACACACACACACACACACACACACACACACACACACACACACACACACACACACACACACACACACACATCCCTACACTCGTAGGTGACCATATACACACCCTATCACATGTACTAAGGCTAACCACATGCGCTAGAGCACCCTTATGTGCACACACCAATGTTACACCCACATGCATATGCCCTAGTCCACAAAGAGTGCACAATATGCATACTTAAGCACACACCTAGTCTACACTAGTGCACCTTAGATTGAGTGTATCATCACTTGGATGATCATGGTAGTAGTAGGGTACACATCTTGAGGTACTTGCACTCACATATACCTAGTACACATTAGTATTACACTCTTGTACATGCACATTTGTACACATGTTAAGACTTTCCCACACTAGATAAGGTTGCATCCATTCACATGTAGCTTAGGTGCTTTTGTACACATTCTTAGGCACACTTGCACAATACCCTAGAGCACTTCTTTCCAATCACACACTTGTGCACAAGAGGGATTGCACACTTAGGCATGTGGGAACTATCCATGTACAATAACTAGGAATCCTTAAGCCATAAGGCATATCATCCTCATATATATAGACTAGGTGCACATATAGCATATAAACTTACATTTAGAAGAATAGGCCACACATAACATTAGGAGGCATGCTTGTACAAGTTCTTAGGCACACTTACACATGTAGGCCAATGCACTCATTTTTAAGCACACACTTGTGCATAAGAGGGACCATACACCCAAGCAAGTAGGAATAATCCATATACAAGCACACACTTGTGCATAAGAGGGACTATACACTTGGGTAAGTATGAACCATCCATGTATAAGCTCTACGAATCCATAAGCGATAAGGCATAACATTCCCATATATAAAGATTAGATGCACATAGTATATAGACCACACATAACATTAGGAGACATCCTCACACAACCACATCTATATGCTAGTTGAGAGGGAACCAATGGTGGGATGCGAGGTAGAAGCTATGGAGTGCAAGGGGTTGAGAAAGAGAAAAGAATAGAAGAGAGTTATGTGGGTACAAAATGAATCCTTATTCTTGGTTATCTTTAGTTATATATAATTGTAAAGTGAGTACATATACAAGGGGTGTTGTTCGTCTATAAGATATTAGCATTTACCCCAACAACCTCCCACTTAAGACCAGTGGACCTTTATGGGAGTATAAGAGGAAAGTGAAGATATTATACAATGTCCATCAACACTTTGCAATATGCAAAGTACTCAGAAAGTAAAGTCTTCATGTGAAAAGATCTGGAGGGTTATCATCCATATGAATCTTGACAAGATCAATGCGATTGTTGTCAAGTACCTCTCTACTTTGTCTTTGCATAAATTTCAAGGTTCCATGCCAATTATATGCCATTCTAACCATCACAGTGTAACATAGGCACCTCTCTTGTAATGCCAAAGTATACCGCTAGAAGAGTAATCCATATAGCTTCCTTGCAAGCTTCAATGGTCACAACATACTTTGCCTTAGTGGTAGACAAGCTTATACATGAATGTAACATGCCTGCCTATTAGCTGTCCAAGCATGTTTTAGCGATCCATCAAGAAACAAATCTAAGCATCGCCGCTCGGCACTCCTAAGGAATGTTCTGGGGTTTGTCGCCTAAGGTTTCCCGAGTCCACCTTGCAATGGAACATTCACGGCCGAACCCACTAGGATCGATGTGAAATCTGAGTTCTAGCGTCGGGTTTTGGACATCCTACTTTATGCAGAGATATCCAATCTGAAGCAGATCCATACCGTACTTGGTTCAAAGAGAATGGGAAATGAGAGGGATGCGCCACTCAATCTCTCTGCCTGTAAGACGTAGTCCCATTCCGGTCCCCTAAAATGGCATGAATTAGATTCTATCTTAACAATACCTAAAGTCAAACGGTGATAAATCCTTGTGAGAAGCCTCCCAATTCTCTGGGAACACCCTGTCGTAGGATGGACCCATTAGGGATTCCGCCCACCCACTTCCCTTGATAGCTTTAGTTTTCTAATTAGGTCCTACCACATTTATGTGCGACATTTAAAATCAGCTTCATTAATTAAGCCTTTTAGGGAATAGGGTTTGTTGTGTAATTTACAACACAGACACAAAAACAAAACAAGTAGTCCTTTTGACAAACAAGTTTCTTAACTTATCTTCAAGTTAATCTTTGTCTCCTGCCCATACAGGAGAATTGTGTATCCCTTCTGTCCAATAGAAATCCCCTGTCCAAATCACATGGCCCCATAATTTCCATCTAGTATCTAGAATAATATCTTCCAATGCCATAGATGTTGGGCTCACGGCAGTCTATAGCTCTGTTCCGGACTTGGCAAGGGGTGTCCAGCGCTCCACTGACCCCAAGTGACCTAGGAGTGAGACACACTTTTCGTGGTTAGTCTTTTTACCACTCGACCTTTGGCCTGTGAATCGACCTGTGCCCTCTCGGGGTAATCCACGGTGCAATCTTGGAGATGATCCACCCGTGCAAATATCATTCCTTAATTAATCCAATTAAGAATCAAGCACAATCAAGGCAATCAACCTAATATCATCTTCTAGGAAACACATTCATTTATTCCCATGGCACTTGTCATTACTGACCCCTGCCATGCATTTACCATCAGACACAAGCACTTGGAATAATCATCCAATTCACATCCACAATATTTTTAACGCAAAAGTATTTAGAACGTTATCTAATCAATCCACAAAACAATGGTATCCTTTTCCAAACATTGCAGGAATAGTCGCGATAACCTTCCATCGCATGTTTGCTCTCCCCCTTGGGATCTTAGTGATTCCATGCAAAAATTACTTAACACTTCCTCCATTCAGCTAGGATATTTTCTCAAGACATGAGTTCTAATAATCCCTTACTTCGATTGATATCCAAACCTCTTTCCTAACAAGTACAAAAGCATCGGTCTTTCCTTTGACTTAGGGTTTCCTAATCCTTGAGCTCTTCACTTTCCCTAGAGTTGTTGTTGCATCTAGCACAACCACGAATAGGATTGATAGGCATAGTCACTATCGGTTAATCTCGAGGCATCGTAGTATTAATCCCAATGATTGTTATTTGTACTAGCTATGCATGACTTCAAGATCCCAATGAACTAATAGTTCGAGATATTAGCAAGACTTTAATGCAAGAAGAATTTTTGTGACCTTTCCAATGCATGTGGTAAAATAAATAATCATCTTAAATAACATCTCCCATGCACAACTAATTTCCTTCCAACTCTGTGAACATCCTTTATGGTCTACTACATGGGAGCCACTCACAAATAGGAGATGCGCGATGAAAGTTTACCCCTCAAGTTCGTATTCTTACAATTAAATTAAGTAAATGAATGCATCAGGTAGTTGGGTATGATGTTTTAGAAATAGAATTATGGAATATTGTTAAGGTTATTACAATCATTAACATCATCATATATTGTCAAAGACCTCCCATAGCATCTATCATAAGAATTTAGCACACTCATAGCCTACTTAAAAACTTGTCATTCGTCTTTGCATTTCATGCTATGAATCTGCTCCCACGCAAGAACTAAACGTCCAAAAGAAACCTCTTTAAACAAGTCCAAAGTTTCAAAGGAGAATAAGTATTGTATATACTCAAACAACTAGGGATATTCCTAGCTAAGGTTGTCGATCGAATTACCTCTTATAAGCTTAATCATACTTAATTATAGAAACTGAGAATGTACAGTTAGTGTGAAAGTATTAGTACCCTTGGCAGCTTGTGTAGCCCTTGTAGTTCTTGCGATTCTCGATCTATTTGGCTTAGTGTGCCATGGAGGATGCTCGAGACCTTGACGGACTTGGCTAGCTCTTACTTGAAATCCCAAACGGCCTCTAAGGTGTGAACATACTCTCTCTCTCTCATGATTAGCAACTTGGCAACATTTCTGCTCTCCGCGGCGTCTTGGGCCCCTTTAAGGCTTCCTATCTATCCCCCTTCCTATGATTGGGGAGGGGCTTATGTAGGGGAGAGGAGGGCTATTTTAGGGGGGGGAACACAGCGAGGAAGTGGAGTGGTGGTGTTCACCACCCACCACCTGTTGCACCACATGGAGGTCAGAGGCGGACTGGTCGAGGGCCTGGGGAGGGGTGGTAGGCCCGCAGCCTCCCCCTCCACGTCAACTCAATTATGGTGATTCCTCTTGTCGACGTCCTCATCCTTCCCTCCCTTGCCATCAATTCGGTAGTAACTGGGGGGAATAATTTTTAAAAAAAGTATTATCCTAAATAAAAGGGGGGGTTATGCGGAGAGGGGAGAAACGTTACAATGAATCCAATTGGAAGATTGAAGAGACTACACCGTGTGTAAAAGTGAAGAAACAACCTATAATAGACCTCCTAGAATCTATGTCCCTTGCAAAATTAGCATCTACATATCCAAAAATAGATGCATCCTTCCTTTTTAAGCATTTATATATAGATTTAGTGTCATTCAAGTATCCCATGATATTCTTTATTTCCTCCCAATGATTCTTTGTAGGGTTTACCTTATACTTGCTAACAATTTCTATTGTATAGGCAATATCTCACCAACATGTAGCAACCATGGCATATATCAAGCTATCAACGATCGATGATGCATAAGGAACCTCAACTATTTTAGCATTCTACTCATTTGACTTGGGATTGTCCCCTTGGCTAAGTTTCAAATACGGAGGCAATGGAACACTAATAACCTTTCTCGTCACCATATTGAAATGCTTCAATATCTTTCCAGTGTATGCCTTTTGAGATAAATAGGGTGTCTTTTTGTCTCAATCTTGCATAATATCCATACCAAGAATGTGTCATATCAAAGGTTTCATGTAATCTTTTCTTTAAATCATCCACATCCATAATGGGCTTCCTAGAATCAACATGTCATCCACATAAAGACTCAAGATCCTATGGCTATCACCCCCAACCTTCTTAGTATATAGATTGTAATTGATCTCACTCCTAGTGTACTCTAAAATTACATAACGATATTAAACATATGATACCATTCCATGGGATCTCGTTTCAAATCATATAGGCTCTTATGTATCTTACAAACCAATTGCTCCTTACCTTTCACAATAACCCCTTAGATTGCTATATGTAAATATCCTCATGCAAGTCCCCATGTAAGAAAGTGGACTTTACATCCATTTGAATCAACTCCATATCCTCTCTAGGAACCAAAGCAAGAACTATACAAAGGGAGGGCATCTTGACTACATAGAAGATCTCCTAAAAGTTAAATCCCTTCTCCTTCTTAAATCCTTTAGCCACCAGTCTTGCCTTGTACTTAGGCAATGCATCATATGGAGATATCTCCACCAGTTTGTAGACCCACATATATAGTAGTGTATGTTTGTCCTTAGTAAAGAGACGAACTCCCATGTACAATTATTTTCCAAAGAATCCATCTCCAATAGTATAGCCCTCTATCAATTATGACTATCATCCCTAGTCATAGCATCAACATAACAAGAAGGGACACTACAATCCATAACCATGACATAGTCTAGAGACATAGTGTATCTATCTAGTAGTCGAGAAACTCTTGTAGACATGCATAAAACTATCTCAATAGGAGCCTTTGGCTGTCCCACATGTCTATCCTATAAGACATGAGGTCGTCTACTATCCTCTTGAGATGATAAACTTAACATCTATGGATACTGATGAGGAATCAACTCGTTAGATAAGCCCACACATCTACAATTAGTACATTGATTGTTATTATGATTCTCACATGGCTACTATTTTTTTTTTTTGGTTAGTTATACCTACCTAGAGTTATGATAGTTATAGCACTTGTTGATTAGCATAGTTAGTTATGCATGTTATATCTTATTGTATTAATTCACCTAGTATGCCACTTTCTTTTATGTTATATCTTATATGTACTTTCTCTACATTATATAAGATATATAAGTAAAAGGAAAACCACCAAGATAACATTTTGATCTCCATCTCTCTTCTTATATTCTTGAGTGAGCTTCTACTTATATGTATTATGTGTGTGATTGACATAGCAATTCAAGCAAGTCCCCCCACCATGCGATTCATGACATGGTAAAGAGTTATATCATTTGATAGAGGCTAGTTTTGGAGGTTGAAGTGAAGGAGAAGAAGTAAGAAATCAATCAAGCAAGCAATGGGTAAGAAGCTCTCCTATTCTCCCACTCTTTTTCTTAGATAATGCTTTTGGAGACATTGGAAGCAGGGTAGGGCAAAAATCTTAGATTATTATGAGGTTCGATGTGCAAATAGAATAGTATATATTCTGTAGACAAGTCGCTTATGACTTTCTCATTGTATCTCTTTTGGATCCCCTTTTAGCTTAGTAATATTACAAATAATTATTCCAAGTATACTATAATTTAGGATATGTCAACCATTCTCATGTCTATATATTATATATTTTAGATTTATAAGTTTTGTTATATCTATTAGGAACCAAACACAACATTTATTTGCAAACAAGTTGCAGATTGTATGTATTGTTGCGTAGATAGTGAAAAAGGCCGGTTGATTTATTGCTGTGTACTTCTTGTGAAGGGTTGCAAAAGACTTGCTTATTGCTTGGTACTCGGTAATGTCATAATGATCAATAACAATGGAAGTTCTATTATTGAGAAGTTGGACAATGACAACTATTCTCATAGAAGTTTTGTGTGATGAACTTCCTTATTTGAAAAGACATGTATGAGTTTATTTTAAGTGAAGAAAAGTAATGAGAGGGAAGTGATCCTTTGACTACAAAATAATTAAAAGTGAAAAGAGAGTTCACATGTAGCTTAGATCACCTTTAAAAATATGTTTTTAGTAAACACAAAGACACAAAATATTCAACTCAAGCAATAGCTAAATACTTTGAAGAAAGAGAATATGTCCCTAAATGAGTATGTTGTGATGATTTGGTTTCATCTATTTTGGTAGCCTTAACACAATGAAAGGCCTAGAAATCTTTTATTACTTCCATGTATGTACATAAGTTGTTCTCAAATTTTGATGAGTTGGTTTCTCTCATGATCATTGAAGAGATCAATATGTAGGGTGAATAATTTGAAAGAAGTACTAAATAGGCCCAAGCATTCTTCTCAAGTTCAGGAAGGCAATATGATAGATTCTCTTCAAGACATCATAGCATGGGGTGTGCTAGTGTTACATAGCAAAACAAGTTAAATCAAATTTTGTGACATGAAGACTTCGGGAGGTCGTCCTAATTCTAGAGACAATGCCCACTTTAGAGGGAGAGGTGAATAGTAGAATAGTGGTTCTAGTAATTTTGTAATTATCTACATTTATTGTGGAAGATTAAATCATAATTTATCATAATTTTAGAATTATCTATAGTTATTGTGGAAGAATAGGTTAATGTAATCCATGCTTACGATAAGAAGGATGATATTCATAGTGATAATTTGTAGCAATGAAATTATGTATCACATTTGAGATAAAATGAGCATTTATTTATCATGTAGGATATGATGACTGTTGTTACAAGAAAAGGAACAAGTGATGATGTATGGTATGTTGAATTAGGTGCATTGAACTAGCCATGTTGAATGGTTTGGAGAGATGTAAGATTTACAAAGTCCAATTTATATAGAGACATGTGATGATTCATGTCACATGATTTCACATGTCGAAAAAGTTCATTTGTCCTTGTATAATGGTTAAAGAAAGTTTTTTTTAGATGTATTATACTTGCCATTCTCCACATCATAAATAATTTAGTATCTATTGTTTAGATGGTAGAGTAAGAATCGTAGGTTACAGTAAGAATTTATTATTAAATGTAGGTTGATTGCAAAAGGAAGCAGAGTTGGCCACATATTTACTTTGGATGTTATAGTTACTACTGTAGATGTTGTTATGTATGCTAAAGGCAAAAAAATAGTTGTAGATATTTAATTTAGCACAAACATTGTCATGCAACTTTATGTCTGTGTTATGAAACTGTAAGAGAAGACATACCTTTATGTTTTTAGTGATATACACGTGGGTTAGAGAAAAATGGGTTTTATGAGATAAAGAGCTACTATAATGACTTGTTTGCATGTCTACCAACAAGTGTCAAGCTTGGGAAGAAGCAAACTAAGAGGAAATTCATGTAAGAAAGTCAAATGAGTATGTGGGATGGAGTAGGGAGGGACTTGATGATTTAGAGGTCTTAGTGGGACTTTAGGTAGCCTTTGTGGGATTGATTTGATGGGTGTGGCATGAGGCTATTCTCAAGCCAACTAGGTGCAATTATTTCATAGGCTTTTAGTGCATGATTGCATGGGGGAAATATGGTTAGGAGAGACAAAGACTCAAGCTTGACACGGAATGAAGAAAGTTGAAGCTTCTTTGACATACAAGGTGGATCTTGGCTAGTAAAGGAAGGGTTTTAAAGCTTTCTTATATTGTATTGAAAATGAATAATAGGGCAAATAATAGGATATACTAGTGTCCTCAAGGTTTTTGATCATATTCCAGTCCTTATAGGGTTTCTTGCTTAAGGCATATACTTGCCTAGTGTTGGTGGATGCTTTGGGCTATCAACAAAGGGTATTCTTTTGGTCATTCTAACCAATAAAGGATTGATCTTTTGCTACTATAAATAATCACAAAATAGGACTGAAGTCATATTTTGAAGCCTATACATAGATTTGATTAGATTTTATGTATCCCATCACTTGGTTCTATGCCCAAACGGTGGAAGTAACCTTATGCTATAGGATTTCTTGGGTTGTTTACTCAGGGGTGGGGGGGAGGGTCACTCATGAATATATGTATGTATAACGTGAGTCCAAAATAAGGGGCTTTTAAAATACCATTTTTATACATTTTTTACATATAGAAGGGTGTCATATAAATGGGTTACTTATATATTTATTAAAAAAGGGTTGTGTTTTATTCAAGAAAAATTCATAGTGAGTAACTAAGCCCAACAAAGGCCTTGTGGCTCTACTAAATTACTACAAGAATTTGAAATAAAATATGGTTACTTAAATGTAGTAGAATAGCAGGCTCTAGAGGCACAGAAGATTGAGAGTTTTTATAGGCAAGGGTCCTACCTTACAAGAGAGTTTGGAAGATTAAACAACTGAAATGAAGAGTAAAATAGATTGGCATCTTGTAAAAGAGGCTATTAATACACTTGTGAAGAAGCAAAGAAGAAGGACCAAATTGCATAGTGGGACTCTGCCTACTGCTTCTATCAAGGCAACAAAAGCTACAGTTCAACCAACTATGCCTATAGTTGTATTTGTTGTACCTATAGTGAAAGAGGATGTCATGGATGAATTAGTAAGGGGATGCACAACCTACAGTTGAAGGTTGTGAAGTTGGATGAAAAGGGGAGGGCTTTCTTTGTTGTTGTATATGATGTGACGACTCTCAACATGTGAGGTAGGATTGTGACATGTATCTTGATACATTAGAGTAGGATTCAATCTTTTTGAAAGATAGAAAAATTCATGCAAAGGAAATAGGTCTCCCTCTTGCTTTGAAATTTGGAAAAGGATTAATACAAAATTTATTGGATGATATAGCTACTAAAAATGCATACACAATAATGTATGCTGCTACATTTGGATTGTAGATAGAGAAAGTCCCTAGGTATGGCTAATTAGAAAGCTAAGATACAGCCTCATGTAATGAATATAGCTGAGAAGGGCAAAGTATCCAAAAGTGATTTAACTAATGTAGGTACAAGCATTCGTGACATGATAGGATGTGACTCATTAGTTGATTTCTTTTCATTGTATGCTTAACTGGCTAAGTTGCAAAACACACATGTGAATTTGGAGGATAAGAGAAAGATGATGAAGATGTTGTAGGGACTTAAAAAAGGATAACATGTAGAAATCATGAGTAGCCTAAGAGTTTAAATCAACCTACTCCTAAGCATGTGATGGAGGATTTATCTCAAGAAAAGAAATATGATGGGAGATAGAATGGGAAGAAAAAGGGTAAACAACAACAGTCTGACATTGAGACTACAATGGATATAAAGAAAGTGTCTGAAGAACATATTATCAATAGTAGGGTGAAATTTACTCTTGGGGATGTACTTAGTATTGCAAAGTGTGAATCTCATGATGAAATTATTGACATTATTAAAAAAAACAATAGTTTCTTAGTGATTCGGCTAATGCTATGGTGCAAATGGAAGAAGAGCTTGGTTTGTAGGGCATATAGGTTGAGTATGCAAAAAATACATGTGTTGTTTTAGAAAGGGATGATGGTATAAATGAGTGGGATATTAAGGGAAAAAAGACTAATGTATTGGCTGAAAATTCAATTATTTGTAGTACTACTCAAAGGGGAATCACAAGTAGATGCAATATATTGATGATAATGCTTTAGGATATATCCCTAGAAGTCATTATACTCAAAACCATTGGGTTTAGGCAACAATAGAAACTCTAGTTAAGATTGGGGAGATTGAGACTTTGTGCGTTAAATGTCTTGACCATGGATCAAAGATTAATGTAATTGTAATGGGTTCTATAAAACTAGTGCATATTTGGTTGATCGTCCATCATGGTTAGAGAATGCAGATAGCAAAAAACTCATTGGAGGTCTTTATGGAGAATGTCCAAATGTTAAGATAACCATTGGTGATGTACAAGAGGAGAAACATCTTTTTGTATAGGATAGCTCTTATTATCTAGTGATGTTGGGATAGCCATATATCATAGCTTGTAACGTGCCCACCTATTGGCTACCCATAGGATAGTTCTTATTATCTAGTGATGTTAGGATAGCCATATATCATAGCTTGTAACATGCCCACCTATAGGATAGTTCTTATTATCTAGTGATGTTGGGATAGCCATATATCATAGCTTGTAACGTGCCCACCTATTGGCTATCCAAGCACGTTTTAGCGGTCCACCACGAAACAAATCTAAGCGTCGCTGCTCCGCACCCCCATGGAATGTCACGGGGTTTGTTGCCTAGGGTTTCCTAAGTCCGCCTCGCAACGGAATGTTCGCGACCGAACCCACTAGGATCGACCTAAAACTTGAGTCCCTAGTGATCAAGGTCTCCTGACAGCATTCTAGCGTTAGCATGTCCCAGTTCTCTGGACCAACCTACCGTAGGACAGACCCATCGAGGGTTTTGCCCACCCGCTTCCCTTGATAGATTTAGTTTTCTAATTAGGTCCTATCACATTTATGTGTGCCATTCAAAATTAGTGTCCTTAATTAGGCCTTTTAGGGAACAGGGTTTGTTTGCGTAATTTATAGCACTGACACAAAAACAAAACAATCAGTCCTTTTGACAAACGAGTTCCTTAACTTATCTTCAAATTAATCTTTGTCTCCTGCCCATACAGGAGAAATTATGTATCCCTTCTGTCCAACAGAAGTACCCAATCCAAATCACATGGCACCATAATTTCCATCCATTATCTAGAATAGAATCTTTTAATGCCTCTAGATGTTGGGCTCACGGCAGTCTACAACTCCGTCTCGGGCTCAACAAGGGGTGTCTAGAGCTCCACTGACCCCAAGCAATCTAGGAGTGAGATAAAGATAATTTCCGTGATTGGCCTTTTCACCACTCGACCTTCGGCCTGTGAATCGAGCAGTGCCCTCTTGGATTGAAATGCAGCGTGACCTTGGAGATGATCCACCTGCGCAAAATATCATTCCTTGATTAATCCAATTAAGAATCAAGCACAATCAAGGTAATCAGCATGGTATCATCTTCCAAGAAAACATTCATTTATTTCCCATGGTAACTTGTCATCACAAACCCCTGCCATGCATTTACCATCAAGCACAAGCGCTTGGAATAATCATCCAGTTCACATCCCAACAATTAGTTTAATGAAAAAAGCATTTAATACTATGTTAGATCAATCAACAAAACAATGATATCCTTTTCCAACATTGCTGGAATAGTCGCAATAACCTTTCATCACATATTCGCTCTCCCCTTTGGGATCATCAGCGATTGCATGTAAAATTTACTTAACACACCCTTCTTTTGACTAAGGCATATGTTAAGGTTTCAAACACTGTACAAGATATAAGTCCTAGTAGTCACTTATGTTGATCGATAATCCAACTCTGAATTGGATTGGTGAAAGTTGTAGTTATCAGACTGATCTCAAAACATTCTAGTTTTAATCCTTATAATTAATTTCTTACACTAGCTCTTAGCCAAGCCATGAAGCAAACAGGAAATTGTTCTTATATATCAAGCATGTTATAGGCCTAACGTGTAAATATTTGATAAGATAAGTGCAAGATGATTTCAAATAACTAGACTCCGACAAGCCTTGCATTGAGCTAGAATCTAGTTTTTCTTAATAACTGGACTCTTAGGCTAAGTACTTTTGAAGTATCCAAACTTTAAACTAGAACTCTTTATTCCCGATTCTTAATGTCATATTCTTTTGGCAATTATTCTAGTTGTAACCCTTGACTATGCTTTAACCTAACACTTGTATGCACAATCTTCTAATGTCGTTCTTTTAGTGACTATACCATTCATAACCCTTGACTAGTTCCTCCTTGCAATCACGCTATCAGCAAATAGGCCGTATGCAACTAAGTTGGGTTAAAAGAAACAATCGAAATGCCAAATTATAATAATAGGAATAAGTTCAAGCTACTTCTTTGCATGAATTCATGTGCATACCGAAGTGATATAGCCCATGACTCACGAATAGGGAAAATGGCAATTTGTACTTGGGTATTCAGAGATGGCTTAACCATACCCAACGTTGCATTCGTATTGATGGTAACGCCCTGGCTGATGGCTCCACTATCGGACATGGGATTTCCATTGGTGTGTGTCATCCTCCATTTTGGGGCCATACTTTGGCTTGTAAATCTCTTTCTCCCTTCCTCTCATTGGAGAGATGGCATGCCAGGGTGACTCTCCTCTATCGCAAAAGGGGGTTTAACCCACGGAAAAAGGGAATAAGTTGTGGGGGGGAGGGAAGATAAACTTGCGGAGATGAGACCAAGAGTAATCGTGTGTGGTCACCCTCTAAGAAGGGGAGGAGGAATGGACCCTTCAGAGAGTATCTCTCTCTTTCTCTCTCTCTCTCTCTCTCTCTCTCTCTCTCTCTCTCTCTCTCTCTCTCTCTCTCTCTCTCTCTCTCTCTCTCTCTCTCTCTCTCTCTCTCTCTCTCTCTCTCTCTCTCTAAGGAGTTCCCCTTCTATGCACGACATGGAGTGGATTTGCAAGAACCTTTTGAAGATTTGAGTATGGATGCATGCACATATATGCAACAAGGACATGTGATGGTCTTAGATGACTTAAATGCACGTATTGGATGTATGCAATTTCAGCCCATAGCCTGTCATGAGCTAGATAAGGAAGAGGTTGTGGATGTAGATGCACGTTGGTGTAGACAATCTGAGGATACAGACATTAACGCTCATGGACGTGCTTTGATGGATATGGTTAATGGTTTGCACATGCCGATATTGAATGGTATGAATTGTTTCCCTGACAATACTGAAGGATACACATGCTACTCAGCTAGTGGAGGTTCCAATGGGTAGACTATGCAATGGTATACATGAATGATTTATGCATGATCAAAGAGTTCTGGTTAGGTGGAAAACATCCAGAATCGGATCATATAGCTTTGGGCTTGACACTTGATATCTGCCACCATGTAGGACATGCAGGGGACATAGTAGGTACTGATGCATTTCGTATTGATGTAGACAAGAAACAAGCATATGCTGGTCACCTGGATAGTCTTATGAGCAATCTTACTAGGAGCACATGGGTTGATCTGAGAGATGCAATGTTAAATACAGCCATAGAGGTTTTTGGGAAACCAAAGAGCAGTCACAAAAATGTCAAAGGATTGCCATGCAAGAAATGGTTTGATGATGAATGTAAGGCTACACGTAGAAAGCTAAAAATCCTTCCTAAGGGACAAGAATGAAGTGAGGCAGAAAAACGATATAATGCTCTCACACGTAAAAAGCAATGACGATATGTAGTGGCCAAAGAAAGTGAAGATGCTAGGGAGTTTGAGAAATGTCCAAGGCAAGCATGGAGAAAATTGCAAACCAAACGGTCAAATGTTATGGGGGGTCTTACAGATGCTAACATGCTATCGTATGTTACATAACTTTACATGCATAAAGGGGTACAACCCATCAGATATGATATACATACACAGCCATTTAGTACTCTGTTCACTTTAGAAACATTGGAGGCAGTCCTCAACAAGATGGATAATGGAAAAGCATGTGATACTTTGCAGTTGAATGCGGAGATGTTCAAATGGACAACAAAGGAGACGATGCTATTTATGTTGCATGTGATACATCATGCTTTTGCATATGGTTTTCCCCAAGAATGGCAGGAGAATTGGATACAACCGTTGTATAAGGGAGGAGATTGCAATTTGCTCACAAACTACCGCACGATTATGGTTAGTTCAGCCATGGCAAAGCTATTCAGCACTATCCTGGAAATGCAATTGAGTAAATGGGCACAAAGTAATAACAAACGAGCTTATGGACAAGTAGGTTTTCGCCCTGGTCATAACACCATAGACCATTTGGTTACTTTACGTGTGCTTATGGATGAGAGTCAGCTTGAGGGAGCAACCTTGTATTGCTATTTTGTGGATTTTAAGAAGGCTTTTGACACCGTACCAAGAGTTGGCTTATGGCAACAAATGCAAGAATTAGGGGTCCTAAATTATTTATACATGGGAATTTACAAGATATATCAACGAGTGGTGTGCCGTCTCAGAGGTCGCAACGGTTGTCACAAGTATTTGAGAGTAATATGGGAGTCATACAAGGTTGCCTGCTCTCCCCTACATTATTTGGTTTATGCATTGATAAGCATTGATAAGCTAGAGGAAATACTTCTCACAGCTATGAATGAAGAGGAAGCCCAAATTCCGCATATTGGTATGTTTGCCATCTTGCTCTTGCTTTATGCAGATGATGTGGTCTTCTTTACATATACTAGGGAATGTATGCAGCAGTTCATGGGGATTCTTGAACGGTTTTGTCAAGATAGTGGTTTGACAGTGAATGTATCATAAACAAAGCTAATGGCTATGCATACCAAGCAATCAAAGACCCCACCAAAAGTACATTATACAGGATAGTGTATAGAGGTAGTATCTACTTTCAAATACTTGGGGATTGAGATACCTGCAGACCATAGATGGCATACATGTGTGGAGCGATGACTAGCAGCAGGGAAAAGCAAGTATTATCACTTTGAAAACGACTACAACCGTACAGATACTAAATGCTGGAAAATACAATGTATGATTTTTTATGCATATGTTCTACAGATGGTATTATATGGAGTGGAAGTGTGGGGGGGAGCATCTCCTCATCTGCATGGAACAACATTGAGAAGATACAAAAAGCTTTTATTCGTAGACATTTGGGCATCAAAAGCACCACACCATATGTACTTATGCTTTTGAAAACTGGCCGTCAGCCAATTGAGGTACGTGCTATGATCCAAGTACTGAGATATGCCACCCAAGTACATCAAATGGATGACAATAGGCTCCCCAAACGGGCATGGGATGCTAGCACACATCTACAGAAAACATGGAAAAGTAAAGTGCTTTCAACAAGATGGGTGTTGGATATGTGAAAATGGTTTAAAGGGTGGGGAGTGGATAGATATCTAGATATGGCATCCGAAGATATATGCATGGACACATTTCAATCAAACCTCTTACAAGCATATCAAGCAAAACATCAAAGCAAGGGAGCAAATGGCAAACTTGCTTATTACAGTATGCATATCTATCCTTCATGTTGGGAATCCGACATGCAGGTAGAGGCACACACGTAGCCATACATAGCCAACCCATTCTCAGTGGTATTTAGATGGAGTATTGCACGACTTCAAACTTGATCACACACTTTATTGATCGAGATAACTGCATGGAGTGGACAAGCAAGAGAGATGAGGTTATGCAAGCTGTGTGGACTACAGAGTGTAGAATTAGAGCACATGATTATGACATGCCCAGCATATGCACACATATGGGATGACTTTGATATCCCTTTACAGGGGCCACTTCACCAATTTTTGACCACTACTCCTATATCAAAGTTAGGGGCTCTCATTACCTGCATGTGACACTTTTGACTGAACCACGCTACATAGATCACTCTTTCACCATAGCTACCTTTTTCTACCATGGGAGAGGAGAATCATTGTATATCTTAAAAGGTCCCATGGGTCATAATTTGGCCTTCATGATAATAAACTACTCTACTCTATTGTCTCTCTCCTTCTTCTTCTTCTTCTCTTCTTCTTCTCTCTCTCTCTCTCTCTCTCTCTCTCTCTCTCTCTCTCTCTCTCTCTCTCTCTCTCTCTCTCTCTCTCTCTCTCTCTCTCTCTCTCTCTCTCTCTCTCTCTCTCTCTCTCTCTCTCTCTCTCTCTCTCTCTCTCTCTCTCTCTCTCGACAACAAAGGGGGGGGAGAATAAGGTGGACTCTCCTTCCCTTTCTCTCTCTTACCCTCTCTCTCCTTCTCTTAGCAATCGATAGCTTGGAGCCATTCCCCTTCCTTACCTTACGATGGGGGTGGGGTGGGGTGGGGGGGGTTTATATAGGAGACGACGGGTGGGGTATTATTAGGGGAGACGTGAAGTAGTGGTGGTCTCCCCACCCACCACCTATTGCACTGCATGGTGGACTGATCAAAGAGCTAGGGGGGGAGGTATTAGGCCCATGGCCTCCCTCCTCTATCATCGGTGAGATCCTTGTCGACTCCTCCTTCTCGTCATTGCTTGTGTCACCTCTCCCTCGTAGACATCATTCGTCATCCTCTCGTCCTCGGCCCCTACCACCTATTGGAGATGACAAGGGGTATAAAAAATTTTCAATTAATCTTATTAAGGGGGGGTATCCTTCATAGAGCAGCCGAGGGGGGGAAATATTACATCGTTATTCGTATGGAGATGAAAGTGTTGGATGATGGATCAATTTATGCTAGAATCAAAAGTAAAGATGGAAAAATGGCTATTCAATTTCTCATTTTCAGTACCAATCATTGTTCAATTTCTCATTTTTAGTATCAAACACTGTTCAATTTTTCAGTATCCATGTCAATCACATGAGAAGTAGAGACGCATTAAGGGAGTATCTGTTGCCTCCAAGTGTAAAGGAATTTAAAGAATTGAGTTTTTAGTAGGCACTAATGTAATGCGGGTCTATAGTCTTATTTTTTTGAGGAAACTCTCATCTAGTAGTGTAGAAAAATATGTATTTTTTGCTCATTTTATTGAGTTTACAAACAATTCCAAATGTTTTTGAACGATGGATTCCATGCAATGGGCTACAAGAGTGTATACATATAAAGCCTAAAAAGAGCTTAAAAATAATAGTTTATTAGTTGAAGATGAGGGCATTTCAATCTTATCTGAAGGGTTGGTTTTTGTTGATACTATGGCTAAATTTTCAACAGTGAAATTTTATGAAAATGTGGTTGAAAATAGTGTACTATAGATTGCTCTTTGAACATGTTCCAAGTCATAGAAGAGTTTGCTCAGTAGGAAGGTTTATGGTGGTTGAAATAACAGGTTGATACAATTGTGGAAACAAAATACAAGATTGTAGATAAAATATTAAGTTGATTGCTATGCCATTACTAGTGGATAGTGATGAGATGTAAGAATCAGTGTTTAAATAGCAAAGATCCAAAGGGCATTGAGCATAAGTTAATTGCTAAAACACTGAAAGAGCTAAAAATTGGCTATAATGCCTTTCTTTTGCCTACAAAAAGGGAATGTTTCTAGAGGATGCTATTCAAACATGAGAAGTCTTTTGCATTTTAGCCAATTGAAATAGGCCATCTATATCTGAATGTAGTGGTTCTGATGGTGATATTTACTATTCCACACATCCCATGGAATTTGAGGCCAATTCTTGTGCCATGATATTATTTTCCTAAGCTAATGGAGTTGTTAAATGAGAATATACAAATGAAGATTTTGGAGCCATCATTAGCACCATACTCAAATAGATGGTTTATTGTGCCCAATAAGAATGATATATTGAGATTTATCAAAGATGTGCAACCAATCAACAAAGTGGCAATTAGAAATGTTGATGCAGGTCTTGTGGTCGACGAGTTTGTTGAAGTGTTAACTGATAGAGCAATTTATTCTATGGGGGATTTATACTCAGGTTATGATCAATTCTAGTTGGTAGTGGACATTAGGGATATCATGACCATGAAGACACCCTTGGGATTGGTACATATGTGTACTCTCCCTCAGGGTGCAATGAAGTCTATGATGATTGAATGTGATGAACAAGATCTTAAGGGATTACATACCATTGTTAACTATGCCATTCTTAGACAATGTACCAATTGTAGGGAAGAGGATCAAAGTTTTCAAGAGACATGATTTTGATGCATATGAGGAAGTGGAGTTGGATACAGGTACCTAAGACAATGTTGAGGATGAGGATAAGGATAATCTTAAAGTGGATGATGGGGCTCTGAGCCTATAGAAGAATGATAGTCTAGCACATGCCAAAGGATATGTAGGTTTGGGTAGGATGGATGTCATACAACTTTACGTCTATATTATGAACTATAAGAGAATTCGTACCTTTATGCTTTCAATGGTATGCATGTGGATCAGAGGAAGATAGGTTTCATGAGATGAAGAGCTACTATTTGGCTTGTTATGTATCTACTAAAAAGTGTGAAGCTTGGGAATAAGAAGACTAAGAGGAAAGTCATGTAAGTAAGTCAAGTGAGCATGCATGTGGGCTGGGGTAGAAAGGGACTTGATGATTTAGAGGACTTAGTGGGGCTTTAGGGAGCCTTAATGAAGTCGATGATGGGTGTGTGGTGTGAGGCTATTCTCAGGCACATCACATGCAATTAGTTCATGGATTTTCTATGCATAATTGCGTGAGGGGAAGAAGGATTACTAGAGACAAAGACTCAAGCTTGGCATGGAATGAAAAATGCTAAATCTTCTCTAACATACAAGGATGGATCTTGGTAAAAAAAGGGTTTTAAAGCTATCTTATGCTATCGTGAACGGGAAATAAGAGGGTAAACAACAAGATACACTACTATCCTCAAGGTTTTTGATCATATTTCAATGCTTACAGTGTTTCTTACTTAAGATATCTACTTGCCTAGTGCTCCTAGATGCTTTGGGCTATCAAAGGGCATTGTTTTGGTGATTTTAAGCAACAAAGGAGTGATCTTTTGCTACTATACATACTCATAAAATAGGGCTGAAGTTATGTTTTGAAGCCTATATAGAGATTTGATTAGATTTTATGTATTCCATCACTTAGTTTTATACTCAAATGGTGGAAGCAACCTTATGCTACATGATTTTGTGCCTTGTTCATGATTTATGAGACGTATATGATTGCATAAAGCCTATGTATAGTAGAGTGTTTTCCTAAATCGAGGTCTACGAGTTATTGTCTCAGAGATTTTGGGAAATTGTCCCAACATAGAGTATTGTGCTCATTTAGTGAGTACATGTATTGGATTTGCTTTGCTGTGTGCATTGCACAAATCAAAGGGCTTTATGACAGCTTCAAATAGAGTTTCTTTATTTAAAAATCGATCCAATGTTTACTTTTCTTATTCTTTTCAAAGTGTATTTTTTGTATCCTCCTCTCTTAAATCCCCATAGTTAAGGCCTTTGACTTATTATGCCCTCATAACATACACAACAGTGAGCTTCATGCTTTGAATGCCTATTGTGCCTATATAATATTTTGGGTATGCTATATGTCTACAATGATGTCTAGCTTTGATCCATGAGCTCGGATATGGTTATGACATACTTTGACACTTGGATTTGAGCTACATTTGATGTCCTTGGGCTTTGATTAGTTACTATGAGCTTTTGCACTTACTCATGAATTTTGAAGCTTCACTTGATACTTATGCCCCTAGATGTATTTGCAATACACTTGGGCTTCTCAGATGCTTTGATGTATATGTCTTGAGCTTTGCTTGCTCACTTTTCATTCTGGATTTGCTTCCAGTGGGAGATGCTTGTACATACTTGACAAAGCTTGGTTCTTTGAGACAATGGGAGTCTTAGTTCATGTATATGCTCTCTTGTATGTTCTTTGAGACAATGGGACTCTTAGTTCATGTATATACAATTGCCTTTGCTTGTGGACTGATTTGATTCCGTATGCTTTGGATATTGATACTTACCTCTATTAGTAGTTTATCAGTGATGTATATGCTTATGGGATGTATGGCTGATTGCAAATTTGAGTTCCTGATAGTCTTTGGTACTGGTTGTCTATGCTTAGTCACTACTAATTGCATTTTTTGTATCCCAGTTTCTATTCGGATATCCCTAACAGTGGGAGCTTGATTTCTTGGCTATTTTCCCATAGATGGATTAACATATACTAGAATCTTTATTTCTGCATTGTTGTTATTATAGTTTTCAGTATTCTTTTGGAGAGTAGATATTATACTTTGGTAGTCTGTTGCTTATAGTTGGTGGCTAGCTATATACTTTGGTTTTCCCTCCTTTTTTCCCTTTGGTTTGGATGAGTCTTGGGAGCTGATTTGCAATCATTTACAACAGCCTATTCTTTTGGATTTTACATTGGTATACTATCATTATAGCTAGTTCTTCAAATGATAGTACTATTTTTAATATTGAAAAGCTTGATGGCATAAACTTTGCATATTGGAAAATGCAAATATGTAGGTACTGGTTCAAAAGAAGCAAGCTAGGCCTTTGAAAACCAAGAGTATAAAGCCTGAAGGCATTAATCAAGATACTTGGGATGAGTTGGATAAGCTATGTAAATCCACTATTATATTGTCATGGTCAAAACAAGTTTATTTCAATGCTGTGACATGTGAGGATAATGCTTCACAATTATGGGAGAAGATATGTAATCTTTATAACAAGCAAAGTCATGCTTCAGAGATGTATTGGTTGAAACAGCTCATGGATCTTTGCATGAACAAAGGGACTAGTGTATCCACCCATTTGAATGAGTTTCACTTGATTTTTAGCTAGTTGATTTTGTAGGGTATTGAGCTTAAGGATAATCTTCCTCCCTTATTTTACTTGTGACACTTCCTGAGTCATAGGAAACTTTTCATACTGTGCTATTATGCCTAAGGATGGCTTGAAACTCTAAGATATTGAGGGTGCTTTACTCACAGATGAGATGAACAGAAAGAATGTGGATGTAGTCTATACTTCTCATGCATTGACTGTTAGGGGTAGACACGATGGTAAGAGTGGTAATGACCCTCATGCTAGAGACCCATAGAGGTACTAGTCTCACGAGGAGTGTCATAGTAAGTCTCGTCGTCGTAAGGCCTCTCTTAGATGTCATTATTGTGGAAAGCAGGGTCATATTAGTCCATAATTCCATAAGATACACGATGATAAGTGCAAGGAAAAAGGCAAGGGCAAAGTGAAGATAAGCTTGATGATTGTAGCATTGTTCCTAGTAAGTCTAGTATGAAAATTAAGGAGATAAATGCCTTGGAGCCTAATTTTGATGGTGATTACACCTTGACAGCTTCTTCTCTTCATACTAGTCTCCAATTTTTCTTAGTATTGATTGTTTGATTTGCGGGCTTCTTTTCATATTACCCTACATAGGGATCAGTTTCATTCCTATTAGAGCATGACAAGTTTTGTGAGTCTAGGAAATGACTTGGCATTGGATATTATGGCATTGGTGATGCTAGATTGCAGTTTGCTTCAGGCAACACTTTTGTTTTGCATGATGTACACCATGTTCTAGCTTTAATAACTGAAAGCCTACTCTCTACTGGATAGTTAGATGATGCAAGGTATTAAGTATCTTTTGGTGATTCTACATGGTAGGATATCTATGGGAATCTTGTATTTGATCAATGTGCCAAGGCCAGCAACATCTATCCCTTACTTGTATCTGGATCTATTGACCATGTTTTGGTTGTCGCTAACATATCACATGTATTTTTATGGCATTGTTGCCTTGGCATTTTTTCTTAAAAGGAATAAAATTTCTTTTTTGTTCATAGTATATTTCACCCCTTGACTACAAATGTTTTGATTCATATGATCATTATCTTTATGGTAAGTAGACACATAATTCTCATACGAAGTTTGGTATTACATACACGGGTGACCCTTTGGCTCTTGTTCATTTTGATATATGTGGTCCCATGCACTGTTAGTCCACTAGGTGGTGTGAAGTAATTTGTGGCTTTCATTGATGATTATTCGCATAAGGGCATAAGGTTTGGCATATCACATAAAGGAGAAATCAGATGCATTGGCTACCTTTTAGCATTGGCTTGCTCTTGTTGAGAACTGATTTGGGTATAGACTGAAATACCTAAGGTCACATAATGGGAGTGAATATGCCTCTAAAGTATTTGAGTAGTTTTGCAATGAGCAGGATATTAAGTGTCAATTGAGCACTCCTTACACCCCACCCTAGAATGGTATTGCAAAGCATACAAATGTGATGATTCAAGAGAGAGTCCATAGCATGCTTAGCCAAGTAGACTTACTGCAACTTTTTTGGGCTGAGATAACTACTACTACTATCTTACTTATGATGAGGCCATGTGTAGAGGTGATAGTCACTCTTGGGAGAGGCCCATGAAATTAGAGTATAACTCATTGCAAACTTTGCCAAATGGGACATGTGCTTTGTCATGCAAGTGGATATACAAGTTAAAGAATACGCATGGACACTTTAAGTCAGTATATAAGCCGAGATTGGTTGTAAAGGGTTTTAAGTAGGAGCATGACATTGATTTTGATGAGGTCTTCTCTCATATGGTCAAGATGACTACCCTACACTTGGTATTGGCTTTGGTTACTCAGTTAGATTTGTATCTTTATTAGATGGATGTAAAGACAACTTTCTTATATACAGGGGCATGCATGATGAGATTTATATGTAGCATCCTAAGGACGTTGAGAAAAAGGTAGGGAACATCTAGTGTGCAAGGAGTGTGCAAGTTGAGAATGAGTCTTTATGGCCTTAAGAAGACACTTAGGAAGAAATGGTACCACAAGTTTGATGCTTTCATGCACTCACAAGGATATACATATAGTGATATGGATTTGTGTCTCTATATGGAGAAGGCTCATGATGGAAACCTTATTATCTTTGTTGCTTATGTGGATGATATGTTGATTGCTAGGAGAGCTCATGATGAGTTGGATGCCTTGAAAAGCTAGCTCAAGAATAGCATTGAGATGAAGGACATGGGATAGCCCTCACATATTCTTGGCATGTGCATCATGCACGATTGCTCTAAGAGGCTCTTTTACTTATCACAAAATGACTATATACAAAAGATCCTTGAGTACTTCCATATGTAGGATGTTAAACCTATTGGTTGTCCTTTACCTTCCCATGTGAAGGTCAGTCAAGTAGATTGTCCCCACTCAAATTGCTAAGATCACTTATCCATCCACAGTGGGTAGTTTGATGTATGTTATGATAGCCACTTGTCCAAACATAGCATTTGCAGTGGGAGTTGTGGGTAGTTTGATGTATGCTATGATAGCCACTCATCTAGATATAACATTTGTAGTGGGAGTTGTGTCATGCTATATGGCTACACCTAGCTGGAAACATTGGGATGCTATGAAGGGTGTCATGAGATACCTAAAAGGCACTGCAAATATGAGCATTTGCTATGGTAGTCATGATACTACAATTGTGGGTTACACTGACTCTAACTATGCAAGACATGTAAATAGTAGGAAGTCCATATTTAGATATGTCTTCACTTTTGCTGGAGGTGATTTTTCTTGGATGTTGAGGGTGCAAATATGCATGGCCTTATCTACTATTGAGACAGAGTATGTTGTAGCCACTGATACTTGCAACACAAGGAGGCCTTATGGTTAGGCCATCTGGTGATAACAAACCTTGGTATTACTATTACTCTTACATTGCATTTGGATTCTATGAGTGCTATTCAGTTGGCCAAGAATCTGGTCTTCCATGCAAAGACAAAGCACATTGAGATGCGCTATCACTTCATCAAGGAGGTGGTAGAGAACAAGTCTGTTGAGCTTATTTGCCAAGATGTTAATTGATAAGAATCCTACAGATTTGTTAACTAAAAGTCTTTTAACAGAATGTTTTTCCTTCCTTTGGAAGATGATGGGTGTAGGATGAGATTACATCTATTCCTTATCTTGTTGTACTTTATGTATATTTATACTTTATCACTTTTTCTTGTTCTCTTCTCACTAGAGACACCTTTTCCTTTAAGTGGGAGGTTATTGGGGGTAAAAGCACATGTACATTCACTGTCCTATATTTACTTTACACATCATGAGGCACACCTATACATTGTAGGTAGCGGGCACCCATCACAATCACTTCATTATTTATTCTTTTAGTGACATTTGAATAAGGAAAGGGTGGTCAAATATTGTGATTATTGGAGTTTCCACATTTGGTATCTCTTTCTCTCTCACTCTCTTGCTCCATCCACCCTAGCTCTTGCTTTGCTCTTGCTTTTGCTTGTGTGCTTCCACTCAAACTCTACCTTTCAACCCTTTATGTTTATATGGTGAAGATAGTTGAGGATTTAAAACCACTTGTTTTGAGAAGGTTGTTGGTCATGCTCATTAGGATGTGGCAATGGATGATGAGGTGGTTGTATTAGAGGTTATTGATTGTGCTCATTGGGATGTGGCATGGATGATGAGATGGTTGCATTAGAGGTCAACAAGACTTGGGATCTAGTACCATTGCTCAAGGGAAAAATATAGATGGTTCTATCAATAGAGGTATAAGGCTAGTGAAAGACTATACAAACATATGGTTTTGACTATCAAGAGATATCTAGTTCAATTGCTATAGGATGACAATTGTAAGATGCATGATTGGTTTTACAATAGCTAAAGATTGGAGTTTGGAGTAGATATATGTAAATAATGTTTTATTTGCAAGAGGAAGTGTATATGGAGTAGCCAAAAAACTATGAGGATTTAGAGCATCCCACATATGCATACAGAATAAAGAATGTGCTTTATGAACTAAGCAAGTACTAGAAGATAATAGATTATCTTGTCAACATTAGCTTTTTTGTTTCTCATCTAGATCACTCAATTTATGTGAGAAAGAATGATAAGGGTTTTGTTATCATGGTCATCTCTGTGAATGACTATATTCTTACAAGTGATAGCAACAATGGAATTATTGATGTTAAGGATCTTTTGAAGCAAAAGTTTGAGATGAAGGATTTGGGTGAGTTAAGGTACTTTGTTGGTATTAAGATGATCATATGTGTTGATGGTATATGGTAATTCTAAAGGGAAGTGTGAATTGATATAGTTCTTAAACTTTACACATTGGCAATGTTGTTGAGGAATGCTTTCCAACTTAATGCATTTGCAATCACATTGTTCTTTCTTGGTTGATACTTGATTTCAAAAGTGAATTGTTACAGTGTTTCTATCCCTCTTCTTTGCCTCATATATTTAGGTTAGTCTAGGTACAAATCCTCTTAAGGCTCTTGTGGCCTATTAGTGAAGTAAACATTATTCTTAGTAGATAATGTCTCTATAGTTTTAAGGCATGAATCACTAAAAGTAACTCTAGATCATGTGTGGCATAATTGGATTCATAGGGTGGTTTCAATTTATGTGACATGTAAGCCATAGGCCTTCCTTTGTATGCTACTACTCCTTCGATTGCAAGCTTTTTAACATCATCAGTTTTTATCACCTAAAATTTTTGGGCGAAGTCAAGGAGCTTCAATACCATGGCAATGGTTAGTAATTCCTTGAGCTTACCAAAGTTCTCTTAGTGCTCCACTATCCATATGGTTGCCAATTCCTTAAGCTTATCTAAGTTCTCTTGGTGTTACACTATCTACATGATTGGGGTGTTTTTCTTCAAAAGATTTGTCAAATGTGCTAAAATGAGGAAATAATCATTGATGAATATACAATACCATCATGTCAATCCCAATAATCCTTGACTAACCAATCCAGGATATCATTTGCTTTTGCAAGGTCTACTAAGATTCAAATATCCACTTAGTTTTCTTGGCATGAAAAATATGTAGGGGTATTGGTCAGTCCAAAGGGGATGACCAAGAATTCATAGTGTCCATACCTAGTGCTGAAGATAATTTTTGAGATATTCTATTCTTTAATTCATATTTGATAGTACCTAGATCTCAAGTCAATCTTTTAAAAGACTTTGGGTTTGTATAGTCGATCTAGAAGCTCATCTATCCTAGGTATAAAATGCTCATTCTTGAATATTACTTGCTTCACTCCTCTAAAGTCAATCTAGAGCCTAAAGGATCCATCTTTCTTCTTCAAGAAAAAAGTAAGTGTGCCCCAAGGTGAGTCTCTTGGATGGATGAATCCTTGTTCATTTAAAAGTCTTTCTTGTTCCTTAAGCGTGATGGCTCCATTTTGTATGGTCCTTTAGATACCATCTTGGTTCTATGAGTCAATTATATTTCATCGTCTATAATGCACACTCAACTCTATGAGTTGATTTTATTTCATGGTCAACCTCTTGGTTTGGGCTATTTAGTCTTCTAGGAAGACATCTTCAAAGTTCATATGACTCTTTATGGTTTGCTAAGTCCTACTAAAGGATGCTTCTAAGTGAAAAAATCCTCCCTACAATTAAAAAGGATATTCCATGACATATTTAGGCAAAAACAGCCAATAAGAGATCCTCACTTAAATTTGCTATATATCATAATTTAAATGATAAGTTCTACTTGTACCAATTGAAATTAAACAAGGTACATGGATGTTGGTTAATGACAAGGGAGCTTCTTTGGTCATGCAACCTCTTGTCCCACTTTGGTTATGCTTCTGTCAAGTGCCACATTAATCTTCCTCTCTGATGTTTTGACTCCTCATGCCCTACTTCATGAATAGTCTCCCATCCAAGCTTTGCTCATAATTAACAATAAGGTGGCTAATTTTTTTACTCTTGAATATAAGGCTTAAGGTAAGGAAAGTGTGGCTATAGGATGATAGGTGGTGATTTTTTTGATGAGAAGATCAAGGGGAATATGGGATTATAGGTAAAATACTAGATTAGTTGATAGTGGATATGGATCAAAGATATAGGGTTTTATCATGAAATTGACATTAGTGAGAGTAGTGAAAAATGACTAGCTTTAATATTAATAAGATGATGATAATAATGACTATGGGGGATGGTTACAAGGAGAGTTTGGATGCTATTGAGAATTCTAGTAGGGTATTACCTTGAGAAGTAAATATATCATGGGCTTGATTAAGACCTTAACTCTTCTCATCCAATGTATTGGTAGCTTGATATTCTTTGTGTGTATGCATGAATAGGTGGACTTGATACATATATCCTAGATATCACTAGCAAGCTAGTAGCTTCCTCCTTAATCTAATGGGAACCTTTACTTAAAAATGTAAATGATCTTTAAACTAAATATAATAAATGTGTCAATTCATGACACATGACATTAATTATAGCAATTACAGTGTTTGATATTGGCACTCAGCACGTGCACACACACGCACACCTCTCTCTCTCTCTCTCTCTCTCTCTCTCTCTCTCTCTCTCTCTCTCTCTCTCTCTCTCTCTCTCTCTCTCTCTCTCTCTCTCTCTCTCTCTCTCTCTCTCTCTCTCTCTCTCTCTCTCTCTCTCTCTCTCTCTCTCTCTCTCTCTCTCTCTCTCTCTCTCTCTCTCTCTCTCTCTCTCTCTCTCTCTCTCTCTCTCTCTCTCTCTCTCTCTCTCTCTCTCTCTCTCTCTCTCTCTCTCTTTGTCTGATTAATTTTCCATTCTATTTTGCCTCCCATGACCCATAGGATGGAGATCTCAATTGCAAATGAGAGTAATGCTATTACTATATGCCTTTGTAGTGGCTTGATTGATTATAGATCATGGAAAAAAGTTCTAGTTAAAGAGTATGAAGCAAAGAGGAAGCGAGAATATCATGCAAAAGTCAAGGCCATGAATGCTATAATTACATAGGTTAGGCAAAGTAAGACTACACAATGAACAATCAGTTCTAAGATTTTGAATTTTTTTATGTGTTGCCCAAAGGATCTTGGCAAGTTTGAGAAGGTGGATATCGTCAAAGGTTTTTGGATCATCAAGAATTAAGAGACCTACAAATTTGAGAAGGTGGATATCCTCAAAGGTTTTTGGATCATCAAGAATTAAGAGACCTACAAATTCAATATAACCAACCTAAGGTTTCTAGTGCTTAGCAAAGTCTTTTGGTAAGTGGATTGCACAACACTCTCAAGACAATGAAGTAAGCAAAAAGCTTAAAATTGTTGTTTTGGAAATGGGTGCATCATGATGCTAACAAATTATGCAAGCCATATGAGTATTAGATATGCTCAATGCCCTACCCTCGTTGAGAATGAAACATAGCAAAGTGTGAAGAAATTTAGAACACATGGTGGTGTGAGCTCAACTCAAAGGAGTTTGGAAACTTTTGTAAGAGCAAAGGAATTAAGTGTAAATTGATGATGCCTTATACACATAACCAAGATAGCATTGTTTAACACAGAAATTGCACTATTCTAGAAATGGCAAGGTTCATGCTTAAAGGCAAGGGATTGTACTTCATGTTAGAGCTACGCATTTGATCCAACAAGAGAGGGAATAGCTTTAACATGACCACGATGTCTGATTTTAGAGGAGAAGGCTGAATGTACAACATAAAGTAAATGCCTTCTTACATGTTTATCATGAGGAAATTCATGCATGATCTATTTTTCAAATTGGTATTAGCATGATTCACATACTTTTTGCATATTAGCCACATTGAACTTAGGCAAGGCTACCATAATTTCATGTGATTGCATATTAGCCACATTGAGCTTAGACAAGGCTACCATAATTTTACATGATTCACATACTTTTTGCATATTATCCACATTGAACTTAGGCAAGGATACCATAATTTCATGTGATTGCATATTCTTCAATTGCTGTACATATACATGCCCAATGCATTTATGCCAAATGTTAATGTCAACCATAACTCCTACATCTTGTGAAAATCTAGCAACCTTTAGCTCGGGCATATTTACATCCAAGGTAAACATCCTTCCCATATCCTTGCTTTTTACAATAATTTTATATCCATTCCTAAAATCTTCTACAAAGCAACTATTCTGATTAAACTTTACTTGTAATCCTTGCTCCAACAAAAACCAAGTTCTTTGTGATGTTAGGCACATGTAGCACATCAATTAATCACTAAAAATGTTCCATCCTATATAGACAATGGGGCACTTCCAACATGAGTAATAGGATGAGTTGTGTTGTCATTTGTGTCCACAAAACCAAGAATTTTAGGATTTTTCATTTCTTTAAACCATGCTCCATGAGATACCATAGTTAGAGGCAATTGAATCCACATACCATATATGTATCTGCATTCTTTACATTCATCATGTGCTATATAATAAAAAAACCTCTTGTTTAATTAACTTGATTTACTAGTAGATGCATAATTATTATGTTACCTTCTCCCATTTTTTTGTTTTTATATTTTCTCTTTTCTAGAAAGTCATATGCAATATAATCTTTTTGACAACAGTTATAGCATTCTCTATTATCATAACATGTCTTATGTTTGCCACATCATTTATGGCTCCCCTTACCTTGAGATTGGTCTCTACCACTTGTATGAAATTGTTCTTGTGATTCATGAGATTACCCCTGATTTTGCCCATAACAGCCACTAGCGCGGCCTCTACCACCATGACTTTAGACCCTACTTGTGTTAGAGTAGAGCATATTTTTTGAGAGTAGAGCATATTTTTTGAACTTTTCTTAGTTTGTGATGACAAAGATGCAACAGAACTCAAATTTTTCTCTTCTAATATCAACATAAATGCTATCTCCAAAATTAGGAATGGTATCTCTTGTGTTGATGGAGGTTTGAAGCTGCTTATACTCCTCATCTAAACAGTTCAAACATCTAAACGGTTTGGAGTTGCTTATACTCCTCATCTAAACGGTTCAAACATGTAGTCACTATATCATCATCATCATCATCAAACTATACTTTAATAGATCCAAGAGCTTCAACAATACTCTTAATCTTTGATGCATAGTCATTGATTGAAAGATTGCCACATTTGACATTGTTTAACTCAGACTTCAAAAATTGCAACCTTCTAGATTTGATATTTGTACCAAATAGCTTGACTAGATTATTCCATGCTTCTGCAAGAATGTTTGTATCTTATATATGCCCAATCATGTTATCTAAAGCATTGATGGAAAACTAATACATAACTTTTTGAGCAACTTGGTTCCATTCCTTAAATACCTTGGCATTCTCAAGTATAGCATTCTTCTTCAATAACTTTTGAGCCTTAGCATTATCTCCTTTAATGTAGTCCCAATAACCTTTACTCATCATAAGGAAATTTATCAATCTAAAATCCCAAGCATGGAAGTTATGCTTGTCAAGCTTGTCATCACTGACAAACTAATGAAATCCTTGAAACATTGTGCAAAAAATTCCAAAAATTAACTATTAACAATAACCTGCTAATCCAAGTAAATTGTCACACGTAATGATCCTAGTGCATAAGTGTATGTTGAGCATAGGCTATTGGAAATACTCTTTGCTACACCCAACAATTGCAACCTATTTGTGAAACAACAAGATTTGGAGAGATCTCAAACCTTAATGGATTTGCACAAAAACAACTTAAAATTCTTAAAGAAAGGCCCAAATGTGCTTGAAACCTAAATCTAATTGCAGAAGAGGAGACCCAAGATATGAAACACTCTATTAAGCACTCCAAATTTGCAAAGATGGCTTCTCAATCGAAGATCATATGAGAGAGATCTCCACATGTGTACTCCACAGCAAGGCTTCCTTGTAGAATCTTGTGCCTGTGGCTATCACAACTTCTCAATTGAGTACCATTCTTATACCATGAAAAGATGGAGGGAAGGGGGGAGAAAGAGAGGCTTGAGCTCGTACAAGACACATATACATAGAGAATACACACAAGATAGAAAGCTGAAGAGTGTAGTCTTTTTTCTCCTTCCTTCCTTCTTCCTTCCTTCCTTCCTTCCTTCCTTCTTCTTATTCTTCTTCTTCTTCTTCTTCTTCCTCCTCCTCTTCTTCTTCTTCTTCTTCACTATACCAGTCTACCAAGAATAAAGAGAGAGTACAACATTCATAATATACAAGTGGTCCATAATGTGAACACGCTAACTAGAAAGATGACTAAATAGATATCTTGTAACTTGAGTAGCTAGACTAACTTATGTCCATCTATAAAGTATTATTGAAATGATATGTAGATGAAGGTGCCACCCACGTCAGTGACATGAATGCAGAAATGGTCATCCAAGTATCTGTGCGTGTGTCAGTGCATTTGCATATGCCAGTGTGCAAGGTTGAGGTAGTGCACAATGGGATGCACTATACAGTACACACGTGGCAAAAAGAGCAAAAATCCAACTCACATTGAATTACAAGGTGAAAGGAACCAATACTTTGACTTCATTTGATGCAACATATGCGGCCTATTATATTAAGGATCACTTCTCCCTCTCTTTCTATGTTTAATGCATCATCATCTTCTCCCTTCCTCCCTTTTCTAACTTCAAGGCTATCAAACAATCCCTATTCAATGTTTCAAGGAGAGAAATGCATAATCCTTACCTTGCAAGGACTTGTGAGATGGTTTCCCTTCCTTTCTTCCACTGGTACCTCCTCTTTACTAGTGGCAATCCTTGCCTCTTGTGTGGTAGCTCTCCTCTTTGGTGATAGATTCTCTCTCCCTTGTGACAGCTTTCTCCCTCCTGTGTAAAAAAGCTAGATTCTCATGACCAAGAAATACAAGAAATACTCAAGAAAATATGAAATAGCCATGATCACAAAACCATCGCCATTGCTCAGATTTCATATGAATAAATTACAATAGAGTTGTGGGATGGATGATCGGTAAAGAAACTTACCTCTTGCCATGGTGGGATAATATACTCACCTCTTATCTAGGTGGGAGATCCAACAAGTTGAAAGTCCTCAAGATGAACTTAATTAATGTAGAAATTACATGGTGCAGTGGAGAGAATCTGACAAGTAAGGAGTAGAGAGTACACAACAAATATGAGAAGAACATAAACTACTTTAATTTCAAACGATTTGATACAAAGATGGCTCTATCCACCTGTGCGGTTCCACTGTGAAGCTTAGATGGCAATCCAAATAGATGATAGATGAAGAGCTTAAGGCTAGCTAGAAAAACTCTGACTAGGTGAAAGATAGATTGATGATTGCTTTGGAGGGGTCTTCCTTTTATAGCCTGAGAAAGTATCTAGTCAATTTGTCCAACCATATTATGAACCTTTCCTAGTAGGCTAGGGAATACTTTCTTTACCATTGGGCCGGCTGTGCTATGCTTGGACCCCCATTAGGGGGGATGTTGGCCCCTGGACCTCAAAATAGGGGTCCTTCATAACTCCCACACCCCACAACTCAATGCATTGTACCTCAAGTTGTTATTAGTATAACTACTCTATGTAACCCAAAGGTTAGATCCACAAACATCACCTTTTTGCTATCCGATCTTATAGACCTCATCTGACATATAAGTTAAGACCCAACCAATGTCAATGCTCACACATGGCTTCTCCTCATAATGGGGGCTTTACAACTTCGAACACCATGGATCATAGGTGGCACCTTATGAGGTTGAGGTATTGAGAATATTTAACCATTAATTTCAAAAAGATAATGAGCATTTTTATATCTCAACTTTATACATTATTCCCTAAACATATGCTTCATTTTACAAGCCTACTTGGCTTAAAGGAGCTTTTCCTCAAAGCTTGGAAATGATATGAGATATATAACCGAATATAAAAAAGAGCTTTAGAGGATGTATGTCCATGTTGAGAATGAAGCCCATATCCTAAAGAAAGTCTCCCTTAAAGCAAGAATTACAAGGAGGTGAAAGAACTACAAACTATTGTAACTGTCCAATCAGGGTAGTCGAAAGGAAAATGGCCATAACTTGAGATATCCATGTCCAAATCAACAAATGAGGTGTCATTAGAAAATAAACACCATGTAGAAGCTTGTCCATCTAGGAAGATGACCTTTTGACCAAGTTGAGGCAATTTAATTTGGGATAGAAATTCAATACAGCAAGCTACTCTAGTCAGAAATTCACCGTTCTTCATGTAAAAGCTAAGGAAAGAAATCAAGATATGAGGGCAGCTACCAACTAGATTCTTCAAGAGGTAAACCCCACCATTTATTAAGATATTCCAAAAATGTGTATTTTTTAAAAGATTTCTCTCACATCCCAATGACTTTTTCAAGCTTGTAGATGATAATACCATCTTCATTCATGGGAGGTAATTCTTCCAAGACTTGAATGGGTGGACCCACATACTCCTTTACTTGAGAAACATGGAAGATATCATGAATGCACATTGAAGAAGGTAACTCAAGCTTATTAAGCAAGCTCTCCAACTCTCTTGAGGATTTGGTAAGGACCATAAAACCAATGAGCTAGCTTGTTATGGCCACCTTTTAAGGATGCATACCTAGACTTGGATGGACACCTTTAGAAAAATCCAATCACCTTCTTCAAATTCCAATAGCCTTCTTTTCTCATAAATATAAGATTTCATGATATCTTGAGCTTTGGGGCAGCCGACAGATATTTTCCTTGCATTGACTCATCAAAGTTTCCATCTTCTTAAGTTTAGCTTAGCTTGTGGATTCATGTCATCATTGAAAAGAGTAGAAGGTATTTTCACCTTATATCCATAGAGCACTTCGAATGGCAACATGTCGATACTCATATGATGAGTGCTATTATAGCAAAATTCAACCAAACATAACCATTGGTCCCAAGAATCTTGAGTATCATGGTAGTGACGAAGATAGGCTTCTAACCACTTATTGACATGCTCCATTTGACTATCCATTTGGGAATGATAGGCCATGCTAGGAATCAATTTAGTATCCATAGAAGAGAATAGACTTCACTCAAAATTTCCCATGAATTTAGAATTGCGGTCAAATACTATCTTTAATGGCATCCCATGAAGATTGAACACACTCTCCATAAAAAACTAATCACTCGTTTGGTAGAAAATTGGGTGGGATGAAGTGGGCTAATTTGGTTAACCAATCAATGAATGCATTTGTGCTATTCCAGCTATGCTTTGTGGTAGGTAACCTCATGATAAAATCTATGCTTATATCAACCTACTTCCCTTCAAGAATAGGTAATAGCTACAACAATCCATCGGGTAGAAGTACATAGTCTTTATTTTGTTGACACGGTAAAGATTGCATGACATAGTCTTTAATATCCAACCAAATGCCCTTCCAAAAAGAGCTCCTATGGATAGTGTCACATGTCTTGAATAGCCCATAGTGGCCTACCATAGGTGAGAAATGAATTTCTTGCAAGATGCAATGCTTGAAGGATGTTTGGGACATCACCTCCTTTGTTCCATAATAGTCCATTATGCAATGAAAAATTGGGATGCTCTTCACCTCTTCCTTATTGAAATTCTCTCATCATAGTGGTTGCATTCCATCAAGCAAATACTATTCTTTATGTCATGGATCTAACATTTATATAGGGTAGAGATCAAAGAAATCATCTACCACAACATTATCTTTATTAACCATATAAGAGATGTCAAAATCATAGGCTTGAAGTATAGAAAACCACCTTCATTACTTAGGAGATAAGGTAGGCTAAGAAAGGAAATATTTTAGCACACAACAATTGCTCTTAACCTTGAAATGGCTGCTATAGATGTAGATGCCACTTTTTGATTGCATGAGTAATGGCTAGCATTTCCTGCTCATAGACATGGAGTTAATATTCCTTATCATCCAATTTTCTACTTTCGTAGGTAATAACTCCATGGTTGGCATTCAGTTTGTTCTAGTGGGAGCTACTTGACACTTGGATATTTGCATTGAGCTTTGGATTTATACAATTGAGCTTGAGTATCTTTCATTAGGACAATGGGACTGATTGAGTTATATATATGCTCTCTTGATGCTTCTTGGATACAGTTACATTTTGATGGGCTGATTTGATTCATGCTTTTTGGACCCAGCATCTATTTTAGTCTAAGTGATGTCAATGATGTATACGCACTGCTTAACTACGTATTGAGCTTCATTACCCTTGCTTAGTTGATCATGCATTTGGTAGTTCTCTTTTGATCCTCACGAGACCTACTACATGCATGATGTCTATGCCTATTAGATGTATGGTTGTTCTCTTTTGATCCTCACGAGACCTACTACATGCATGATGTCTATGCCTATTGGATGTATGGTTTAATGACATGTTGAGGTTGTGATATATCTTGGTGCCGATTGTATGCACCTTCACTCTGCTAATTGCTCTTACATATCATGTTTGTTACTAGATATACCTAGCAGTGTGAGCTTGGATTTTCCTAACCGATTACCTACAATTAATCTTGGACTCACTATTGCACTTATTACAGCATTGCTGTAATTATAAGTTTATGCATTCTTTATGAGAGCATGTGATTTGATTTGACAATTCTTTACTAGCAATTAGTCGACAACCCTATACTTTGGTGTTTTCTTCTATTTAGACTTTGTCTGGCTATGATTTGGGGTTGATTTATAGTCATTTACAGCAACGTATTTCCTTGTACTGTGCTTTCATCTATTGTCAATATGGCCAGTGGATCAAATGATAGTGCTATCTTCAACACTAACAAATTGGATAGCACTAAGTATAGCTATTGTAGGGCACAAATATGGCAAATTTTGGTGTAAAAATTGAAGATTAAGCCATTGACACATGAGAGTGTAAAGCCCGAATGCTTTGTAGAGGATTGGGTTGATTGAATTTGTTATGTAAATCTATAACATGTTATCACTCTGTAAGCATGTATTCTATACTGTTGTCTCTAAAGGGCAAATTGCGTGGCAGCTATAGAGAAGATCCATGATGTCTATTATAAGTAGAGTCCTACCTCTCAAATGTATTGATTGAAGCAACTCATGGACCTTCATATGAAGGAGGGGACTTCTATATCCACCCAATTAAATGAGTTTCATTCTATTTTCAATCACTTGTATTCATAGGGGATGTTGAGAATTATGCAATCACACTACTATGATAGCCTCTTTGTATGGAGCAATAAGGCAAGGGATATGCAATAGCCTAGGAGATTTTCCTTGTATCCCATAGGCATAGTGAGGAAAAGTGGTACCATCTTGGAACTATAAAGCAATGTACTTGATAATCATTTGAATGTAATGCTATTGTACTTTACACTTTCAGTCTTGTCCATGTCTACTCAAGATTGTGTCTATGAGTCCAAGTTAATTAATCTTGAAACCTAATTCACTTGAGTAATACTCTAAGGCATCATCCTTCTTGTCCATGAATTCCAACTGCCATAAACCTTGCTCAAATATCTATGTTTCTCAATATGGTATCGATTGCATAATTCCCAACATCCCTCCTCAATAAAAACCATAAAAACACTGAGTATATAGAGATTATCATGAGTAGAACCTTGCTAATTGTAGACATGGAAAAAAAATAACCATTTAAAGATAGAGGCTATCACAAGGCCTCACTAAGTGTGTAGAGACTATATATAGTGCACAAGTTACGTGAGGGTTACAAGGCTTATGATTAGAGCATTAATGCAAGTACATACAAGGCTTTAAAAAGTCTATTGAATAGTGGGAATAGAAGGACTAATGAGGCTTGTCCTTCTACTCTTGAGTGTCTTCTTCTTCTTCTTCATCTTTTTCTTCTTCATGGTCTTCTTCTTTGACAGCTGCAAGGTAGGCCTTTTGTGATATTTTCTTGGCATGACAAAAATTTTCAATGTGCCCAGTTCTTTTGTAGAAGTCACAATTAATATCTTTCTTCCATTTGTACTTGTTGTTGATATACAATAACTATTTTTCCTTTGAAGTACTTGCTTCTTCTTTACCTTTGAGCCTTTTCTCTTCTTCAAGGAGTGATGCTTTGATGTCTACCAGCTTTGGATCTTGCATATTAAATAGTGTGGTGGAGACATTACCAAATTCTAGAGGAAGACTCTTCAGCAAGACTCCAATGCATAAATCTTCCTCCATTTTTAAATTAATCCCTATAAGTTGAGTTAGTAGACTTTCCATATAATTAAGATGGGTTACAAGGGATGTATTAGCCTTCATATCCAACCTAAAAAGGTCAATCAACCATCGATATTTTGAAGATTTAGATTGGGCAGCAAACAGTGTGTCCAACCGTTGCAAGGTAGCATGAGATGTATCACATGTGTCTACATGGTGGATATAATTGTCATCATCAAGCTCAAGCTTGATGATTGCTTGGGCTTTGTCATCACTCTTTTACCATACTGATGCAAGAGTAGCATCTTTAGGTTTCTTCTTCTATCCACTAGTTATTGACTATAGACCTTTCTTCGTGACGATTAACTTTATCCTTGTTTGCCATGTGTGGAAGCCCGTCTCTTTAAAGTGGTATGATAGTGAATCTCTGCCCATACTAGATGGCAAGAGCAGTAGAAAATCATCACCAAATATATCAGATCAGAATAACAAATGAGTTGACAAGGATTGTCTCAAGGGACACAAGTTATTAGTGTTAAACAACACTAAATGAGTATAAAAAGGATATTATGCTTGAAGCTTGATATTGTTGTTGCTTGATGTTGTTGTTGATTTCTCCCCTCCTTGCCAATTTGAAGTGTAAATCTTACTAAAGACTAAGTGATGCAATGAATCGAAGTGGCAATGACTTGTTTGAGCCAAGCAAAGTAAGAAAATGAAGAGATTTATAAGCTTTGGTGAGAATGGCTATGGCTGCCAAGGTAGGGATTTCTACATTGACTGTCTTTTTTTGCTTATTGTAGCTTGTAGGAATGATTATCTGACGAACCCTGTGGTAATCAAGTAGCTTATATAGTATTTCCCTATGGCCACAGAGTGAATCGCAGACTCTATTGATGACAGCAGTAGAACAACCCCAGTAGAGTGTAGATCTAGACAACGACAGTCAAAATATGCAATGTTAGAGTGAGAGGTCACTAACATTAGGGATTGAGGTACCAGCTTGAAGTAGTATGAGTCAAGAAACAACTCCCTAGAAGAAAGCTAGTTAAGATATGGCCTGGTTGAAGAGATCCAAGGGCTCTACTAGAGCAGGGTGCTAGTTGGCCATGGTAGTCAAGAGAGGTAGAGTGAAAATGGAGTGAGAGATAAAGTCATCTTGCGTATCACTTGAGTAATACTCTAAGTCATCATGCTTCTTGTCTATTAATTCCAAACCATAGCTAAACCTTGCTCAAGGATCCATGTTTCTCAAAACAAGATTGACTTCTTGATAGTTACATTACCTAAATCATGACACACATTCTGTACTACTATGTATGCAAACATGTCTATTAATGGATTAACATACACGATGTAGAGGGTGCATTATTGAATGAAGAAGTTAACATAAAGAATTTTGATGCTTCCATAGCTCTCATGCTTTAACAGTTAGAGGCAGTAATGCTAAGAGCGGTAATGACTACCATGGGAGAGACTCTTAGAAGTCTTTTTCTCAGTCATGTGGACAGTCTCACAATAAGTCCAGTGGCAGTAAGTTCATATTGACTTATCATTATTGTGGGCAGCCATGTCATATTTGGCCACAATGCCATAAAATGTGTGATGTGACAAATGTAAGGAAAAGGAAAATAGAAAAGTGCAAGAAAAGAATGATGATCACAACATTGTCCCTAGTAAGTTTAGCGTCAAGTTTCAAGAGATTGATGTACCTAATTCATATGATGATTACATAATTACACCTTCCGCTCTTGATATTTCACAGTTGACTAATGCCTTATCTTCTTATGCTCAGTGTTAGAAGCTAATTGATTCATGGGTTTCATTTCATATTACCCCTCATTAAGAGTAGTTTCACTCCTATCGCAACATGATAGGATCTATCACATTGGGTAATGACTTGGCATTGGATATTGTTGGTACTAGAGATGTCCAAATGTAGTGAGCTTCAGGTAGTAGCATCTTTACTTTGCATGATATACACCATGTTTTGGCTTTGACCAAAAGCCTACTCTCTACTAGACAATTGGATGATGCAGATTACTTTGTATCTTTTGGTGATTCCTCATCAAAGATTACCCATGGGAATCTTGTCCTTACACAAGGTACCAAGTCTGGCACTCTTTACCCCTTACTTGTATTTGGATCTATTAGCCATGTTTTGGCCATGGCTATCGTACTACATGTATCGTTATGGCATCATCACCTTAGGCACCTGTCATTAAATGCTTACTCATTTGCAATATCTTTTTCCTCTTAACTATAAATATTTTGACTCGTGTGATCATTGTCTTTATGGTAGGTAAATATGCCATTCACATAAGAAGTCTACTATTAAGCTCATGGATGAGCCTCTAGCTCTTTTTCATTCTGATGTTTATGGACCCATGCCCTATTAGTCGTTAGGTGGCATTAAGTATTTCTTTGCTTTCATTTATGATTACTCACATTAGTTTTCGACATATTCCATAATAAAAAATCGAAAGTATTGGCTACATTTCAGCATTGGCTTGCTCTTGTTGAGAACCAATCTGGGTATAGGCTAAAATGCCTATGATCTAACAATGGGGATGAGTATGTATCTAAAGTCTTTGAGCAATTTTGTGATGAAGAGGGAATTAAAGTGTCAGTTGACTACCCCATACACCCCATCCCAAAATGCTATGGCTGAGCATATGAATACAACGATTTAAGAGAGACTCCATAGTATGTTACCACTACCATACATTTGATTACTAGATTCCCATACACTGCTATTGACTATCAAGTTGCAAAGGAGGTATAGTCTAGAAAAACTTCATTATATATTCATTTGTGTATATTTGGTTATTAGGCTTTCTACCATGTTTCCAAGGACAAGGGAAATAAGCTGGATCATAAGTCAATGAAATGCATCTTTCTTGGTTATGGGGATGTAGGTGAGATGGGTTATCGCCTACAGTATACGCAAGCTCAGAAGGTCATCCACAACCATGATGTTGTTTTCCATGGAGAGAAAATGCATAAGCAACCTAAGCATGTAGTTTAGGTACATAGGGTGATATTTTAGGAGGAGCCTCCTACTCCCATATAGCTAGCTAGACCACATATAGTTGATGCTTCAATGGCCCATGACCATGATGTTAGATAGGATGTACATGCTCCACAACCTACTTTAAGATGTTTAATTAGAGATAGACGTCCTTCTCAATGGTTGAGCACTCCATGGACTATGTTATGGTGACAAATGCTGGTAAGTCTCTTACATATGATAAGGCCATGCATTGAGGTGATAGTCACTCTTGGGAGAGGGATATGCAGTCACAGTATAACTCATTACAGAAAAATCATACATGGGATTTGGCTTCTTTGCCTATTGAAAAGTGTACTCTAATATGCAAGTGGGTGTACAAGTTGAAGAGTATCCATAGATGCCCCAAGCTAGCATATAAGGTCAGATTGGTTGCTAAGGGTTTTAAGAAAGAGAATAGTATTGACTTCAATTTAAGCATTGCAACTTGGGGGGAGGTTTGTCATAGCTCCCTCCTCTCCTCACATAGGTGACTACTACCCCCTCCTTGTAGACATACCATCAATTCCACTGGCCCATCCTCCTAAGGCTATGAATTTTCCTGTCACCAAATTCTAGTAGTGGTGTGTAAACACACTTAGGACCATCATGGAACTTTTTTCCTCTTTAGGAGATTTTTTTCCCCTGACGTTATATATATGCCTATTCACTTTAGAGAATGCTTAGTCTAATAAATCTTCTTCTTCCATACCTCTCAACACAGTTTAAGTTGTGCTCTCTCAAGCTTTCTCTTCTCCTAGTAGCTATGTACTTGCATTTCTAAACCTTAAATCTAACACTTGGTATCAAAGTGGGCTTTGACCTCTGGGTCAAAGTCATCAACACCCTCCATTTGTTTTCCTCATATTGTGATGAGATTTGATGTGCATTATTACATTGACATGTATTGTAATAAAGCCCTTCAAGTCTTGGCATTGTCGGATTTTTTATTCGAGTTCTTTTTTGCCTCCATTTACACTATTGCTAGTACTATGCATGCTATTTTATCCTTTTGTAAAAAAAAAATCAATATCATATAATTCTACAAGTAAGAGCCCTTATAGTCTACTTCCCATTGTATCACATAGCATAGGTTTGTTTTGTGTATATTTTTCCCTACACATGTAACTTTTACATCAAGTATAGTCAATGGCCATTGTTGGCAACAATGATATATTCCATATGTTGGATGTTGAGGACAAGTTGGATGGAACCAACTATCCACCATGGGCTTATATGATGTGCCATGTATTAGTTTCAAAGGGGCTTTGGAACATTGTGCTTGGTATTGAAAGACATACTGCTACTATTTCAAAAGCTGCAAGCATAAAACAAACAATTTTGAGGATGTTACACATTTTGCTCCAATTAATGCTAGAGCACCACCACCACCTACTCCTAAGCAAATCCATTGGGATGGCAGAGATGTAGAGGCTCATGCTTTGATTACAGTGTCTACTAAATGTACCATGATCCCATACATTCACACATGTAAGACAGCTAAGGATTCTTAGGATACACTTGCACATTTGTATCAAGGAAGATACAAGGCTCCTATTACTTGCCTGTGTAAGTAGTTAGAGAGTGAAAATATAGATGAAGGTGACTTAATGGATAGTTTTTTGACAAAGATCAAAGATCTTAAGGAGCAATTGATTGCTATAGATTAGATTTTGTTGCATAGGTTTACTTGTGCAAAATGTTCTCAATGGTCTTCTTGATTCTTATCAAAGTTTTGTATCTACTCTCTATTTGATGATGAAAGATAGTCCAAATACTTTGTAATTTGATGAATTGGTTTCTATTTTTCTGCAAGAAGAAAAATCTAGGCAAAATAGGTATGTTATGTGTGTTGTAGATTAAGCTTTTATGGCTAGTTAGAAAGGTAAAGAAAAGCCTTCCTTTTTTGCTACTAGTAAGTAGAAACCTACAAATGTTATTCAAACAAAGAAAGCTAATAAGGATGAGAAGAGAAAAGAGAGTGAGATGTTTTGCAAGTACTATAACTATCATGAAGTGAACTAGGAGAGAGAAGACAGTTGAATGAGAGAGAAAGATTTCAAAAAGAGAGAGAAAGAAGAAAGAGGTGTCAAGAAATCCTAGAAGAAGAGAGAGACACACAGAAAAGGAAAGAAGATGTAAGCCCATGAAAGCTGTAGGAGAGAGATGAAGCAAGAAAAGACTTGTACTTATATCAAAAGTGGGTACAAAATGATTAGTACCTTCACCTTTTTACATGCCCCTATGTACCTTATTTTCCATCTCTTATATTCCATCCCTACTCAAAAGAAGTTTTTGTCCTCAAAAACATAGGTGAACTATTTACAATGGTTGAATGTAAAGGAAGTCAAAGTATTACTTTGTTACAAATGGCTACAAAAATAGAAAAATCACTAGTATGTACTAAGTAATAGATGGAATCAAGAGTGGAAAAACAAATAGACCATATGCACATCCATGCGAAATGATAAAACTAAGAACTAGACTACCATAACTCTGAGAAAAGATGCCTACAAACAATAGGCAACTTGTTGTCTACAATAGACCCTACTATAGTAAAACTGAGATATCTTTTGATGGGCATATCCAAATCAAGCATGCTATGAGTCAAAAGGAAGCTCACTGGACATACTTTCAGATCATATAGGTATTGCTTATCTATAATCAAATCAAGATTGAAATTAAGCCAAAACAATAAGCTATCCTTAAACTCTCTATTGTAGAATAAGAGATAAAATGACTAGTTTTCAGCCAAATAAACCTCTAAAATATAAAGATTTGGACCCAATATAGATATTGGCCTAATGAAGGTGCAAAATCTATCCCACAACCTCTTGGATCAAAAGGTGTACCATTATAATAATGATCAAGAGGAGGAAATTTTTCATCAAAGTCATAAAATTGACCACCCGAGTAGAATGGGTAGGAAGAAAGATCCCCACAATCATAGCCATAATGATATCCATTATCCATCGAATTGCCATCATGAATCTCATGCACATTCTCATTATTAGCATACCAATCATCAAAATCATTATCCAAGTCTTCATAACCATAATCATATTCATACTACTCATCTTCTGGTTGATTAGACCCTGCTTGAGTGTGAGCTCACACAAATCCTCAACTAATCCTTCATAAGCATGATCATAAGCTTTAGAGTCTTCATTTTTAGCATGCTCATATCCTTCCACAAACGGTCCATAAAGCTACTCACTTAGTAAGTAATCTTCATATACATTGCCTTCTTCTAATAAATGATCCTCTTGGTGATCATATTGGTCTTCTTCATATGGATGGTCTTCATTGTCTTTATCTTGATCATTAGCCTCTTCTTATTCTTCCTCTTGCCCATCATAAAACCCATTATCCACTTCAACATCATCATCACCTTGAAGAAACAAAGAATTCAGCATTGCATTTGGTTTATTCACATTGACTTGTTGTCCAAGATCAACGTAATAATCCTCTTCATCATGGCTTTGTACAAAGCATACTTATTTTCCATAGTTTAATTCTATATATTTAGACTTATGACTAGCATCAAAATGCTCCGAAGAAGTGACCACATCTTATAGAGTAGACTGAACATTACCCTCATAACTACACCAAGTAGCAATCAATGCAAGCATTTTCTTTTTCCATTCAGTATGCTTTAGTAAAAGATTTATAACCATCTCCATACAATTGCAAATATCCTCACGGTAGATACAAAGAGGAATAAAAAAGAAGGTAATACATTTCTCTATCTTGGTAGAACATTTCCCTAGAAGTTTGACCAATGAAAGCATGCTAACACCCCAAATTTTCCGTGCTAGTTGTCCTTCTAATGAAGCCCATGATTACCTCTAACGAATAGAGATGTATAAACTATCATAGCCCATTGATTAGTATCAATCTCAGCAAAGAGAGTGGAAAGAAATACCGGTACATATTCTAACTATTGCTGATATGATTGATTAAGCAATGATATAAACCAATGTAATATATCCCTACCTTGAAGAGATTGTAGAAGGGTAGTACCACTCTTGCAAAAATACTTCATTGATGCCCACAAATCAACTTGAACTTCCAATGTGTCCATGGTTAGTAATCTCAATAACATTCTTTTAGCTTCCACATTACATATACATCCTTGTAAGACACTGTTATCATAGAGATTGAGAAGAGCTTGTATTACATCTTGCTGAACCAATTGAGAAGTATGTGGTTTTAATTGATGGATAAGTACTTGCTCAATCAAACTCATATCTATCATTTCCAATGCTATTTTAGAGTAATCATGAGTCATGAAAGCATGTTCCAAAGTACCCATAATGTCTACCAAAGGAATATCCATCCCATTAGAACCAATATCTCTTATAAGACTCATAATACTCTGTTTCCCTGCATGTGGAGAGTACAATCCTGCAGTACCAATACTTACTAAATCAGCCACCCATAACTTTTGATTGAAAGCTCTGATTAACAAACTTCTTGATTCAAATCAAAGCCAACACTTTCCTCTTCAAAGAAAGCACTTAATAGTAAATTTTAGATTAGGCCAGAAAAATATATGATAGTCTAAAGTTGGCTCATTGCAACTATCATCAAATTGCCCTGTTTGAATGAGCCTATAAGAGGTCTATAAATCCAACTTTAACCTTGTTGAACCGTATAGATTCATTGATGGAGCTAAGGGCACTCTGTAGGATACCAAGTTATCAATTTATGATCAACGAAAAGCAATCAAACTACCACACCACCCATTTTGATGATTTCAATGAAGGAGTAATGTCCTATGATCACTCTATTAATTGAATCACTACCAAGGTGAGTCAACCAATGCCAATGTGAACATTTGTAATGACAACATGAGCATCACCTTGCCTCCAATACCAACAAAAGGGCAAGGCATTGCTATAGACATATCAACATAAGCATTTAAGTGTCTGACTGAGGAATCCCATGACATCATAAACATTCCATCAATATAACCAATGTATCAAGCAATATGTCCAAACCTAAAACAGGCCTAACACTAGCTCTAGGGCTCTATTTGGGCCTCCTATGCTTACCAAACCACTCTATTGGCCTCATGGCTAGGAGCATCTTGAGGCTATACTCTAATCTAGATAAATCATGTGTTTGTATTGATTTGTAGTCCAACGTTTTTGCTCCTTTCCAACTCCAACAGAGGGAGTATCCAAACATACAAGTGACTAGCACTTCATGTAACATATACAAAGATCTCCTCCTTAGTAGAGTGCTATGGCTCCTACAACTCTTCTATACCCTAGGGATTGGCCCCAGGATGCACCATCTAAACATAGAATACAATCATAACATTGTCCACTCTTTTGATAAAGTGTTCAAGGAAATAATTGTGTTTCCTCACATAAGAGTCCCTAAAGACAATCATTCTATCCTACACTTGAGAATTCCCACACACTCCCATCGTTGATCGACCATTTTAGTAATCAAGTGACATGCATCTTAGAGATTTTCTCTAATACCATATTTTAACGTAGATGCAATGTGCAATACCATATAGTACTCAAACAAATTAGCCACAAATCAGCCAAGTGTCGTATTGAAAATATTCTTTCAATGATTTTCTTTTTTTATTTATAGATCCATGAAGCTTATATAGATTGTGATTTAATATTACATTCAATATCACTCCATAAGAACACCATTTGGACCATAAAAATCCATTATTTTTCTATTAGATCTCATATTGCGGGTTTTATGAAATTGATTTTTATCATGTGAATTGCTGAAAATTGTTGATTATTCTATGATTTCAAACATATTCAACCATTTTTTATCACAAAATTGAAAGATTCATTATAAAAATTAAATAAAAGATGCTTACGCTATAATCTGCATACGCACGTATCGGATTTCAAAAATGGAAAGCCATTGATACTCATTTACAACCGCTATCGCCTCTTTTGCACTTCCTTCATCCATCCCTTGCATTTCGTCACCAATCGGCACCCATTCCCCCTCATCCTCTCAACCCATATGAACCTCATTTATGGCGAGAAAGAAAGAGGAGAGAAAAAGACTGAATTCTGAACTTTTCATTTCTTGCATAAATCGCACGTAGTCTGGAGCAAGTTGAAGTGAAGAATTGCAACAACTCAACCCTAGAATGAGGATGCTTGATTCGAATGGCTACAAATCTCCATTTTTTGAGGGATTGAGGGGTCACTGAAAAAATGCCCCTCCCCATTCGTTGAGTTTCAAGAGTCATAAGCTTCTTTTAAGCTTAATTAACAAGTAACATGCAAAAAACTAGTTCAACCCTCTTGCATTGACACTGTATGGAAGTGGTTTTGGCCCAAAAGGAGGGGCAAACAACCTTGGATTCACGATCTGATTGGATGAACGGCTTCCTAGCATCAAAATCTATTATCTTGCCTCTGTCACTGCTTTCTAGCTTTCTGAATCTAGTAGCTACTTTATAATGCCAACCATGCAGCCATTGAATGGGGGGTTAAATGGACTCCGATTGATGAACAGATACTTGCATTGGATTCTTAACGTCGGAATGCATCTAGAAAAACTCTAGCTCCTTGATTCGTAATCATTCCATTTATCATTAAAAATGTCTCTTTTATGGCTCTCGAGCCATTTTTACACTTTAAAATTAGCTCTCATTGGCCATCACGGGATAGGGTGACTCAGCCCATCAAATCCGCGAACTAATCTGCACAAACATAAACCATAAATACTATCAAGATACTTCAAATAAAATGACACAACACAGAGCACAAACACAGCTCTCACCTTGCCCCTTAACAAAAATCAAGGCATGAAGGCCACAAGAGATAGGCCAAGCATAGTCTATAAAAGATTCGAAGCTAGTCACTAACCAACTGCTCCAACATAGACCAGCTAAAAAGAACTATCAAAGGAGTCATCCTAAGTGGTGATTTGCCTTACTTACTTGGCCTAGGACAACTCGACCAAGAACTCTTATAGCTTGGTCTTATAAAAAGTCACATATCTTTCAATTGTACCACATTCTTTTTTCTTCAATACTTTATACTTGGGCATATTAAAAGGGGGGAGTTGAGTGCATTGTCACCCAAGGAGAATAAGGCATCACTAATCTCGATACCCAAGGACCTATCAAGCTCTCACAAGGTGGCACTAAATCTTTTTCCCTTTCACTCACTTTTATTTTCACACCAACCGTCCCTTTTTTTTGCTAAATTCCAAGGTCTTCTCCATCACTACAGTCATGCACATTGCATTTGTCTATGTGCAATCTAACTAAAAGGGAAGTGGAACCCAGAAGTAAGAAGCTTGGTGGTGAGAGCTATGGCGGATGAAGAGCGTCAAGAGCCAAGAGAGAGAGAGACTCAAAAGTGGGAACTCCAACAACCACAATGTGTGGCCAGGCCTTCTTTTATTCAAATTGTCACTAAAAGAATAAACAATAAGCGACTGACGGGTGCCGCCACCTGCAATGTGCAGTGGCGGGTACTGTCAATGTAGTAATACACGGGCGGCTAGGCGGAGGTACCTTTACCCCCAACAACCTCCCACTTAAAGGTGAATCTGCCCGAATGAGAGAGAGACAAAAGAAAAGACAGTATAACGTGTACACATGTACAACAAGATAAGGAAAAATAGGTCATCTTATCCAATGCCCATCAATCTCCTAAGGAATGCAAAGCGCTTAGTATAGTGAGACTCTTTGTGAGCAAGTCTGTAAGATTCTGCTTAGTCAGAATCTTGACAAGGTCAACAGACCTGTCCTCAATGACCTCGCGAATGAAGTGATACCTCACCTCAATAGGTTTGGTCTTTGCATGAAAGACCAGATTCTTGGCCAACTGAATGGCACTCATAGAATCCGAATGCAGTGTAGGCATAGCATCAATCATACCAATGTCTGCAATCAAATGGCCCAACCAGATAGTCTCCTTACAAGCCTCTGTGGCTGCAATATACCCAGCCTCTGTAGTAGAAAGGGCCGTACACTTTTACGCCTTGGACATCCAAGAGATAGCCCCTCCATCATAAGTGAACACATATCCAGAAGTGGACTTCCTACTATCTGCATGTCCTGCATAATCAGAGTCAGTGTACCTCGTGACTCCTATATCCTGGCTGCCATAACAAAGACACATATCTGTTGTGCCCTTCAGGTACCTCATGATAGCCTTCATGGCATCCCAATGTTTCTTGCCAAGTGTAGCCATATAACGTGCCACAACCCCAACTGCAAAAGCAATATCTGGACGAGTGGCTATCATAGCATACATAAGATTGCCCACGGCTGATGTATAGGAAATCTTGTCCATATCGGCCCTCTATTCATTTGTCTTCGAACAATTGACCTGTGAAACCTTCACATGAAAAGGTAATGGACAGCCAATAGACTTAACATCCTGTATGCAGAAGCGCTCAAGGACTTTATGAATGTACTCCCTCTGTGACAGATAGAGTAGTCCTTGAGATCAATCGCATGTAATGCGCATACCAAGTATATGAGAGGCATGTCCCAGATCTTTCATCTCAAACTCTTCTTGAGATGAGCCTTAAGAGCATCTAGCTCCTCATGAGCTATCCCTGCTAAAAGCATGTCATCCACATAGAGTACCAAAATCAGTAAAGAACCGTCATGGGCTTTCTTCGTGTACAATCACGGATCCATAGCACTACGGCTGTAGCCATGTGACTGCATGAATGCATCAAACTTATGGTACCATTCCCTAGGTGTCTACTTCAAGCCATATAGACTCTTCTTTAGCTTGCACACTAGGTGTTCCCTGCCAGGGTCTGCAAAGCCCTTAGGCTGCTCCATGTAAATTTCATCATGCAAGTCTCCATGTAGAAATCCGTCTTGACATCCATCTGGTACAAGTCCAGGTCAAGCTGTGCAACCAAGGCCAAGACTAAGCATAGGGTGGTCATCTTGACTACAGGAGAAAAGACTTCATCAAAGTCAACACCATGCTCCTGCTTAAAACGCTTAGCAACCAATCGAGCCTTGTATGCCAGCTTGGGGTGTCTAGGGGTACTTTTCAGCTTGTACACCCACTTGCATGGCAAAGCCTTCTTACCCTGAGACAAGGAAACCAAATCCCAAGTCTGATTCTTATGCAATGAGTCAAGCTTAGACTGCATAGCCCTCTCCCAAGAGTGAAAATCACCCTTGTGCATAGCCTCATCATAAGTAAGAGGCTCTCCTACATTTGTAACCAGTATATAATCCATAGAGGGCGCAAAACGGTCAAGAGGTCATCTATCTCTAGTAGAACGCCTCAATCCAGGCTCTGTTTCTTGGCCAATATCCTGTCTAACATCAGCATATCTAGCATCTGGTCCATGAGCATCAGGTGATGCTGCACGTTGTCTAGTTGGCTCTGGAGTGGGCTGAACAGGAGCAGGTGACTCCTCCTGAAAGATAACTCTGCGTACCTTAACTACTTTCTCAGGTGACATATGCATTTTGTCCTCATGAAAGATGACATCATGGCTACGGATCACTTTCCACGCCTGCAGATCCCATAGTCGGTAACCCATCTCTCCTGCATCTCCATAGCCAATGAAAATGCATTTGATACTTTTAGGATCTAGCTTATTGCATTTGTCGTTGGGCACATGGCAGAATGCCTCACATCCAAAGACACAAAAATGATCATAAGAGGGGGACTGTCCTGCCCATACCTTCTCTGCAACCTGAAAGTCAATGCCACTGCTAGGCGACTTGTTAATGAGATGCACTGCAGTAGTCCTGATATTAAACATCCCCAATATCTTTCCCATTGGTTAGATTCAATAAGCATGGCTGTTTAATTGAAGAGTTTGGCAATGGATGCGAGTTGATAGCTCGCGATCATAGGAATGGCAGAATGTTTACTCTTGATGCTACATTGCCAGAGCTGAATTCAGCTATGTTTGCCCATGGTTCTGGCACTATCAGAGATTTGGAAATTTGGCACAAGAGAGTGGGGCATGTGAATTTGCAAAGGCTACAAATTATGCAGAAAAAGCAACTTGTTACAAGTTTACCCAAGTTTCAATATTCAGACATTGGTCGTGTATGCAATGCTTGCCAGTTTGGTAAGTAGTCAAGGTTACCATTTGTCAGCATGTAAGGTAGAGTACACGACCATTACAGTTAGTGCACTCTGATGTTTGGGGGCCAGCCCATAATACATCCATGGGAGGCTCGAAGTATTATGTGACATTCATTAATGATTACAGTCGCTATACTTGGGTGTATATCCTAAAAAAAAAGGATGAGGTGTTTGTTATTTTTCAGCAGGTTGAAAAGGAATTTGATTGCTATATCTCTTGCTTGAGATCAGATAGTGGTGGGGAGTATGTGTCAAATGAGTTTGACAACTTTTTGGCTGAAAATGGCATACGCAGGCAGCTTACATGTAGCTACACTCCTCAACAGAATGGGGTAGCTGAAAGAAAGAACAGGGTCTTAATGGAAGCTACTCATGCCATGATGAATGAGAAGAAGATGCCACTCTATTATTGGGCTGAGGCTGTTATGACAGCCATGTATATCTTGAATCGGACTCCCACTGCAGGTATTCATGAGATGACACCGTTTGAGAAGCTGTATGGCTATAAGCCGGATGTAAGTCACATGAAAGTCTTTGGCTGTCTTACTTATGTTCCAGATGAAAAAAGGAAGAACCTGGATCCAAAAGCGCATAAGTGTGTTTTCATTGGATATTCGCAGGAGAAGAAGGCATACAAATGCTATGATCCCTCTACCAGGGAGACCTTGGTGAGCATGGATGTTATTTTTTATGAGATGGGTTTTTGATATGTATCACCGGCTACAGTGCCATCAGATATGCCTTCCACTCATGTATCTACAGTTGATTTGCAGCAGAGCACTGCTATGACAGGACCTAGTAGTCAGACAGTATCCCCATGGATAGGGAGATTGAGGAGCTCATCGTCCATTGACACCAATATGTCAGTGGGAGATATGATGTCTTGGACAGCAATATTGGCAAGAATATATTTGACCTAATGGAGGAGATGTTTGGGAACAGGATAGGATTGTCAACCCTATAGCATCAATTTTTAACACAAGAAATGGTGCATGAAACCAATCATAATTTACTTTGTATTTTCTTCTACCTCACAACTTAAAGTTTTTTTTTTTTTTGCAAGTCTTCCGACACAACTGGCTTCCTCTTCATCCGTGCAACAAGCCAAAGGGGCATCAAAGGCAAGGGCCAAAAATTCAAGCATTTGAATTCATGCTTGCAAACCTTATTGACATAAACAAGTATCCTTATACCTATCATGTTAGCCACATGTTATATGACATGCACACATGCTATCATGATCTATCAAGTCTTAATTTAAATATCACATTACAACCTATGAATTAATTGGGTGACTATATGTGAAGTAGACACCCAAATTTTATGAACACAATGATCATCAAAGTGCTATCTTTATTTCAAGCAAAGCATCAAAATCCTATAACAACATTATAGTCTAAAAGTACTATTAAAACTATATTTTCATTGTGTACTTTGACTGTTGCTAAAAGGTTTCCTTGCATGGAAGAAATATAACATATTACTACCCATGATGGATAAATTCAAGTATTCTAATGTGGTACATAATGCCATAGGAAAAGTAATGCATTGGCATGATTTGTAATAGAGAACATGCAAAAAACTCAAGTATTCTAATTCAATCAAGAGGAAGGGGAGAAAGGGTACCCACACCTATAATGTGGGGTTGATTGGGGCCAGTAAGGATATCACATGAGCCATGGATCTTGCAAAGACATCCAAGAGGAAGCATCATGATACCATCACGGATGCGCAAGAGTGGCAACACAAGGAGATGGTGGACCCGGAGCTAAAGAAGCAAGAGATTTCCACAAAATTTGTTGAGGTTGTACAAGTCATGGCTGCAACCTTACAAATTATGGCTAAGAAGATATAGTTTTTGAGGATAAAACCTTCTCAGATTTCTTATGAAGAGTAAAATTTTATAAATCCATAATTCTATGCCATGAAAGCAGTTTTAGAACTACATTCCTTTATCCAGTGTGGCGAGGCTAGCATGATTGTCTATCAAAATATATTTAAAACATTCATGTAGTCTGAGTGTTGCAAAACATGGTTTGAGCAAGAAGATGGGACGAGCTATGAGGGAAGAAGAAGAACAAGTAGACAATCATGACTCCATAAAAGAGACTTGATTGATTGATAGTTGTGCCAAGTAAATTCTTTTCTAGCTTTTTAGCTGGGACACACTTTCCTATCTTTGCTTATGGGATTCACCACTTTGTCATACATTGCATGTGCCTCTAGCACCATACATCTTAACACCCTCCCTTGGTGCTAGCTTACCCTCTAGATAAATGCACCTAAGGATGTATCCTCTTCCCCTTAATGCCTACAAGCCTTTTTAGCTCATGCAGTGTCAAAAGAGTGTAGGTAATACAACTTTTTAGAAAATATATTCATTACATTGTTTAGAAGATGATACTTCTTGTACATAGTTGGCTTTTTTATTCCAATAGTCATTTTTTGTGATTCTTACACTTGGGTTTCCCTTTGTCCAATAGTCTTCCTCTGTGTGTCCACAACTTTCCTCCATTTCTTGCAAACAATCTTTCAAGATCCTTTGCTATAGAGTGTAGATACCATCGGGCTCAATGAATTTTCTTGGGTCTTTTGTTCGATTTTGTATAGCATATTCCTCAAGGTTGCTACCACTACTCATATCCTTTGTTAGGTTTGTCCACACTATTAAGTAATACACCAATCGATCCATCTTCTTGGATGTTTTCATTAATAGAAGACAATTGCACCTTCAAGTTTTTAAATGTATATATCAGTGAGGTTGAGAATAATAATTGTTTAATTCTAGCCTAAAATTTTCCAATAGCATATTTATTTTTGAGTTCTTTTCTTCAAAGCACAACTTTTTGTCTAGCTCATCCCAACAGTAAGCTTCCTTTGCTTTTGTGATCCTTGATATGTGATGAAGGACATCATCTGATAGGTTCCATGCTATTATCCTAAGCACGTTATTATTTTTTCTTTTGCATGTTGCATCACTAGGAGCCTCAAGTTTCCCAGATATTTCCCAAATATATTTCCTTATTAGATGGTACATGGTTTTCATTTTTCAAGTGTGAAAACTATTGCCATTGAATTTTTCCACTACTTCAGTTTCAAACATGTTTGAAGAGGTCTTATTGGTGACTCACATGACAATATATTATCTCTATAAACTAGAAATTTTGAGAATTACAAGGATTTTATCAAACTCTTAAGGGGACAAAGCCTACATGCAACAATTATTTATCCAATGTGGTCTCAGTTTTTTTGTTTGTCAATAGGCATGAATTGCTTTTTGCAAATTGGTCTTTTACAAACAATAGTTGAAGCTAACTTAATATGGACCTGTTTGAGAAGAAGAGCAATGTGAACACCAATTACAATTGAACCAATCTAGTGTAAACAAGGCTTATGAGTGAGGAGAGGTGTGAAAGGAATTTAAAAGGGATGTTTGTAAACCCTATTTTAAAGATTTTTCAAGAAACGATTCACATTTTGTAGAAGGCCACAGCTTTGAAAACAACTTAGATTAGTCGAGGCCTTCAATATCGATTTGCTATTGCCAAATCAATTAAGCAAGTCTTTTATTGGCAGGTGGCCAGCTTGAGAGCATTGAGCTTTCCAATAATTAACATCCATTCCTCTTTTTTCTCTTCACTTCTCTCTCCCTCTTTACAGAAGCAAACCCCTTCTTCTCTTAAAGCTTACCCCTAGCTTACCTTAAACAAGAAACCCCTATGCTTGGTGCAAGTAACCCCCTTAAGCATGGGGTTAATGCTTTCCCCTTTCTTGGCAATGATACGTAATAAGAACTAAAAATTTGACCTTGAAACAACCTTTTAATGGTTGTAATCTTCAATGAGAACCACTCAAAAGCATGATAATGACTAAATAAGGATGAAGTTTCTTATATCTTGCTTGGACAAAACATCTTTCACAATTCAATGCACTTGATACACTTCAGAATCTTCAACCTCAATCCTTGATCTTCTTTGGACAGCAACTCCTTCCTTGTCTTGAACTTCTCCATTTCATGTGTAGCTATGGATGCCTCTCTACCTAACAAGTCTCAAGGATGAGGCTCTAATACCATGTTACAAAACATGGTTTGAGCAAGAAGATAGGGTGACCTATGGGGGGAAAGAAGACGATCAAGTAAAGAATCATGATGCCATGAAAGACATTTGATTGATTGATAGTTGTGCCACGCATATTCTTTATAGATTTTCAATTGGGGCACACTTTCCTCTCTTTGGGTTCTCTTTACTTATGGGATTCAACACTTTGTCATACATTACATGTGTTGTAGCACCATATATCTTAACATTTACATCACAACATAAATCAAAATTATAATGTGCCCAATAAAATACTTTGTTTGATAATGAAAATATTTGGAGTTCAAAAAATATATCCAAATAAACAACACTTGAAATAAAAGTGATACAGTTCAAAACATTGTTTCTCAAAGTCATTGAGACTCAATGAGAAAAACATGAGAGGATTTGTGTCCATGTAACAAAGCATCGTGAAACAATGAAGTCATTGCTTATAGACATCACATATGTATGTACTCTACAATATAATCTTAGATGATTGTTCAAATGAAAGCAACCAAGGAATCATCTATCGTGATATCTGCAAATGGATTGTCAACAAGAGGGTCATTTAGGTCAATAGGGTTATCATCTAGTAGTACTTGATCATCTAATTCATCAAACAAACGATTGTGTACTATACAACATGTAGTGATCAAAGATCATGAAGAGAATCTGCATTAGGAAAAGTGAGCATGCCTCCAAAAATTTTCCATGTGCCCTTCAATCTTCCAAGACCTCTTTCAGAAATGATGCAAGTGGATGATTGCAAGAAATTATAACGAGCAATGCAGGGATATCCTAATATTCACTCGAGGAAATGGGATCATCAACCATGAAAGCATGGAAAAATCTCTATCACGCCCACTATGTATTCAAGAATCACAAGACCCAAGTAGTCAACTAACTCCCCAAATAGGCACTAGCACCTTTGACAAAGTTGAAAGAAACTTGAAATTTTGAGCACACACCTCTCATTTGTAGATCTTGGCCACCCAAAATTGGCATCCAAGAATTTCATGCATGAATCGCATATGCCCCATATGATCATATTGTAGTTAGAGTATTGTGATTAAACCAAGGAGTATCATTCTCATGAGAGGGAAGAGTCATGTTTATGTACATGCAATCGATAGCTTCATAGCAATTGGTAGCACACAAAATGATATGAAGCCATTTTTCAACTTAGCAAGCTCATTTTCAATAGAAGACCAATGAATGAAATGGGAACCATGTTGCATAATGGCTACCACCAACTATTGCAAGAACTCTATGAGACTATAGAGTGGCTGCATCCAAATGTGTTTGCCATGGGTGCATGAGTATCGTGTGATGCGCGTTGATAGCGTCCACCCTCTACACGTGAAATCTTGTCCCACAAGACTTCTGGCTTTCTCGTAATTATTCTCGTGCCTCTGTTGCATCTCATAATATACATACCGTGTTACCTTCATTCCATGTCGTGTTACCTTGCCCGTTACGTGTTACCTTCCGCTGCCCATGACGTGTTACGCTTCTGCATTCCGTGTCGTGTCGTGAAATGCTTCCGCAAAACTGTGGGACCGCTGAATAGAGAGTGATCCCTGAGGCGGGCTCCACGAAGCGGGTTTTGCTTGCCCCATAACGGGTCTCAGAAGGAGGGTCCATTACACTTGGTATCAGAGCAAGCTCCTCGATTGGTGCGCAATGACCCCCGAGTGAGTGAGCCTGGTCGAAGTAAGATGGGTAAAAAGAAGAAAGGTGCTAGAAAAGTGAAAAATGAGCACAAAGAAGTGGATAGAGCCCAAAATGAGGCCGAAAAACAACAAATTGAAGATCCTTATGCAGAGAAATATAAAATTTTGGCTCAATGGTTTGATTTTGAAGATGAAAGAAGAGTTCTTTGGGCCACAAAAGTGAAGTGGCTACAAGGTAGCTATCTCTTTTTAGAGAATGAAGAATTAGATCTAAACAGTCGGTTGAAGCTTATCAAGCAATAGCAGATACACCTCAAAACGATGCTTGAAGAAGTAAATGATAACATGGTCGATTGGTCTAAAGAGCACAAAAAGAATTTTGCATTTGACTTGTTGACTTTGAAGCGGAAATTGAAAATGGATATGACAAAAGAGTATGGTGAAGTCATTGCACAAGGGGGTATGCCAGATGAGAAGCGGCAAACAGACACAACCCCATTACATCAATCTACAGCAGGTGCTAAAGGGCACCCTTCCAATAGTGAAAATGACTCAGATAGTGACACTACTCATAGTGACGCAGAAACTAACAGTGGTGAAACTGATATAATAAATCGGACAGATGTTTGGGCAGATGCAGCAAAACAGTTAGCTATGGCTAAAAGTATGATGTCAAATGGTCAACTAACTCCAGAGCAACGCATTACGCTACCGCAGCTTGTCGCCAACATAAAGAAAAAATTGGCTATGCATAATGAGCAATTTGACAATATGGTCAACCAACCGGCTGCTACAACTGAATATGCAGATGAACGAACAGATGATGAGAGGTACTGGCAAGAAGACAATCAGGTTGAAGACATGAACACCATCCAACAATCTCAGAAGTCCTATTGTGGTGATTCAGATGATCAAAATACACATGAAGAATAGTATTGGAGACCTGAGAGCCATCCTACAGAGGTAAGCAGCTTGGAAAAATATCATATACCTCAGTCGAATGAATTAGATGCAGATGCAGAAATGCAAGGGGAGGGTCACTAGAATGCAGATGGTCAATATGCCAATCATTCAAAATGGGAAATAGAATTTGATAACTACAAAGATTGTTATGATTACAATCATCAAACGGATTATCAAGTTGATGGAGGCGCATACCAAGAAGAACTAGAAGGGGCCGATGGGCCATATGCAAAGAAACAGGATCAAGAACTCATGGAGGCATGGACAAGTATAAATGAAGCCATGGCCATGGAGACTCTAGTATGCATACAGGGGGCCAGTGCGCCCAGTTACATGGTGGATGGAGTACTCATTGAAGAATATGAAGATGAACAGGTGACCTCTGGGTCGGAATCAAAGACAGAAGAGTAGCTTGAAGAACTCATGACGGCACGGGCGAGTATAAAAGAAACCGTGGCCATACAAACTCCAGCGTGCTTACCAGTGGCCTCTGGGCCTAGTTATATTTTTTATGACGTCTTGATAGAAGACTGTCTGAAGAAAAGACGACCTTCGGGTCAGATCCATTACTAGACGGTGTGATCCTTGAAGAGTGCAATATGCTAGACGCGGCAGTTCAGGCCCATTCCCAAGCAGTTGGCCCCCCTATGGCATGGAGTCGAGTTTGAACTCGCATGACCACTTTCTTGATGAAGACTCCTGGAGCCGGGAGGATCAACGAACGGCCACATCATGTATTGAAGACTCCTGAAGCCGGGAGGATAAATGAATGGCCACCTACCATGTGGAAGACTCCTTGTGTTGGGAGGATAAACGAACGGCCATAATTCACCATGCAGATAATCCAAGTCGCAGAGAGCCGAGGTCGAGCTCAAGCAATGATTTTTCTAGTGAGTACAGTTATGACTCGGATGAGTCCGACACTGAAGATGACTCCACGGAGTCTTATGATACAGATGCAGATAAAGCTAAGGAAGATAAGATTTCGGTATGTTCCATCTTGATGGAGACCGCCATGGCAAAATTTATACAGATATGGGTTGAAGCTAGAGAGAAAAAGAACAAAAGGGCCACATGGAGCTAGGTTCGAGCTCATGGTTGGGTGATTTTCACAGTGGCACGCAGTCGGATGCGAACTTGCATGGCCAACCTATTAATAAGCTACTGGAGGCTAGGGGCGTGTCAGACGATGAGGAATCAAAAACCGAATATCTCACTGAGGCAAAACAAGACATGGGCATCTTTAATGAACAATCAGGCCAGTTTTACCAAGATGAGGATGCTGTTGATGAAGACTTCTGGAGCCGGGAGGACAAACGAACGGCCACATCTCCTGTTGAAGACTCCTTATGCCGGGAGGATAAACGAACGGACACGTCTTGTATTGAAGACTCCTTGTGCCGGGAGTGTGTTGAAGACTCTTGGAGCTAGGAGGATAAACGAACGACCAATTTCCATGCTGATATCCCAGAAACCTCCTGGAGTCGGGAGATTAAACTGACGGCCACATATCATATCGAAGACTCCTTGAGCCGGGAGGATAAACGAATGGCTACATCTCATATTGAAGACTCCTTGCGCTGGGAGGATAAACGAATGGCTATGCTTATTGATAATCTTTTCAAAGACTCCTTGAGCCAAGAGGATAAAAGAAAGGCTAAATTCCACGATGATGTTTTTGAAGACTCCTTGAGGGAGGAGGATAAACGAATGGCCAATTCCCATGATGACATCCTTGAAGAATCCTTTAGCCAAGAGCATAAACGAACGGCTAGTTTGCAAATTGATTCTTTTGAAGACTCCCTGTGCTTGGAGGATAAAGAAACGGCCAATGTTTTTACACCGTGTGTTGAAGACTCCTTGCCGCAGGAGAATAAAGAAATGGGCAATTTCCATGCTTATCCTGTAGATATGCCAAGCTCCTTGCGCCATGAGCCTAAAAGAAAGGCCATTTATCCTATTACCATATGGTACTTGAACAGAGTGAAGATCAAAGGATAAAGAACTCCCTTCGCCAGGAGTATAAATGAATGGCTTATGTGCAAGCTGCCAGAAGGGCAATCAAAAACTCACATTGCCATGAGTATAAAAGAACGGCTAGTTCCCTTTTACTTGGTGCTGTACGTGCCATTACAAGTATTGCAAACTCACATCGCCACGAGTATAAAGGAATGGCTATCCCCCTTTATTGGGCGCTTTATGCGCCACCAAAAGTGACACCTTCGCAAGACGATGGTATACTCAAAAATTTTGGGCTTACTTGGCCCAAATTTTTTCAAGGGGAGGTGTGTCTTCACAGTGCACCTCGTGCAACTATCTTGTTCCTGGATTGACAGATCATGCCAATTGGGGCCTTCTTTCTTACTTCATTCATGGATTGACAGATCAGGCCAATTGGGGCCTTCATTCTCACTTGGTTAATGGATTGACAGATCTGGCCAATTGGGGCCATCAAACTCAAGGCACCGTTTACTGGGCCCTTGCATTCATGACGTGGCACACTCTAAGCTGAGTTACGCGCCTTGCCTCTTCAATCCACTGACAGCTTCTGCACACTCATACTGTCAGGACCTTCCATTATTACAAGTGAACACAACTTGTTTTAACTTGGTTATTCTCCATTCTGTGCTTGTAAATTCGGTCAGCAGATGCTTGAATTGAAGTGTTTCCAATAGTACCTATCTTCCTAGTCAGCCAGTTTGGATCATTCCACAACTGTAAATTGAGTCAGTGGGGGGTGATCTTCTTTGCGTCATGAAGACCATGTTTCCACGTTTGTAATTGAGTCAGTGGGCATGGCACCTAGTGGGCAGACCCTAGTCGGCTTGATATTGAGTCGACAAAGACCCCCAAGTTTGTGGTCATAGGTTAGGTCTAGCGGGTAGACACTGGCCGTCTTGATAGTGAGACATGTTTAGACCCCCGAAGTTTTGAGTCTCATCACACCACTCCTAGTGCATGTGAGTCTAGTTTCGAACCTCGACGCGATCGTCGAGTTCTTTCAAGGAGAGGTGTGTATGAGGGTAGTATGCCTCCCTCACCCACGTGATGGCGTCGTGTGAAACATTATATTTCTTCTAATTTCATATGTGAAAGAAAGAATCTAACTAGCCTCATGCAAAGGTTGTTTGTTGTTGAAGTTGTTGCAAAAAGGTATATTGCTAAGATATTGTTTGGAGGTGGTTTCTAGTTATCTCATATGCAATAGGTCCTTTGTGACGCTGACAATAGTTAGAGGTAACATGTGCAGTCTAGAGATTGTATATGATTTTTCACACCCAATCTCATTCCTTACATATCGCGAATAAGTATAGCTTTGCGTCTGATGCACAAAGAGAGGAAGAACAACAATACTTTAGTTTTGCAAGTACATTCCAAAAAACTTTCAACAAATATATGAATAGTGTCATATGACATGTTTTTAAATATATACTTAAATAATAATTCAGACAAATTCTATTGATTGTCATGCCTGATTGATCAAAATGCTATGAGAAAAAAACATGTTGCATTCTCAAATGAAAATATTTATGTTGTGGTAAGGACCTCTTGCATTGTAAAATGTAAATATGTGTGTACCATTAGTTTGTGTTGGAAAGTGTTTAAGGTACAACAAGAGGTAGTGGACGTTTGAATGATATTGAATCGAAGGGAATAACGAAATTAATTGGCAGAGATGAGGGATGTATAACGAATTATATTTGGGACTGTTAAACTTTCTACTTCTTCTTTTGTTCGTGGTGGAAGAAAGAATTTAACCAACTTAATGCAAAGGTTTTGTTTGTTGTTGAAGTTGTTGCCAAAAAGTACATTGCCGAGATGCTCTTTGAAGGTGGTTTCTAGTTTCTTGGATGCAGCATGTCCTTTATAATGCTGAAAACAATTGAAGGTAATAGGTATAGCTCAAATGTTGTATATGATTGCACACCCAATCTCATTCCTTCCAAATTATGAACATGTACAGCTCTCAACCAGATGCACATAGAGAGAGAGAGAGAGAGAGAGAGAGAGAAAGAGGTTCTGCAGTTCTTTTTTATTCTACACTAATTAAGAATAGATACACATTTCAGTTTTTTATGCACAAAGAGAGAGAGAGAGAGAGAGAGAGAGAGGTTCACCAACCATGCCATCTCTAATTCTATGTAGAGTTACATAAGGTATTTCAGTCTTTGATGTGCATATATATACATGTTTTAGTGTGGGTAGGGTTCATTGGAAGTAGCCATTGCAGCTTGAAGCTTTTTCCAAGGCTTCAAACCATGGAAAAAGTAAAATAACCATAATTAAATGGGGGCTTTCACACGAATCAATTGCAGACAGACATAACCTATTAACGTGGATTTAAAAATATGGCCTGCCCCCACTACCCCAAGTGCGACACAAATATTTCTAGGGGCATGCCGCCATATCATAAGGAGTAAGCCTTAGAAGTTAGCCCTGCTGACCCTGGTACGACCCAATGCTAATGATTGAGAAGCATGTCCTTAAATAGGAAGCAGCACATAGGCACTATCTTTATTTGTTGAACGGTGGTAGATGGTGTGGGCAAGTTGGCAGCTTCCCTGGGCAATGGCTACTTTAGCTCGAGGGCCAAGGCGATGGCTGTGCTCACAACAATCATGTCATGCAGGGGCCAAAGGCGAGACGGGTAGCTTAAGCAGAGTGTGTGGGCACGGCTATAGAGTCGCGCTCACAACAATCATGTCATGCAGGGGCCAAAGGCGAGATGGGTAGCTTAAGCAGAGTGTGTGGGCATGGCTATGGAGTCGCGTCCCACATGTCGGCCGATACGGTGGTGACATGATAGCTGGCGGCGGCTCACATAATTGGTACTACCACCAGCACCCTTTTTCCCGTGTACTTTGGCTTCTCCGATGAACAAGCCCTGCCAGAATCATGGGATGCATTCACAATGTCTGTAAGGTCTCGACTCTCGATCTCGGGGAACAAGCCGAGCCGATGAGGTGGCAATGGCTGCCGTCACGCCCGACAAGCAAGCGAAGGTCTCTCTTTAGTTATCTTTGACTAAGGTCTCTCTTTCAAAGCTCTCTCTCGAGTCTCCTTCCATTCCAATAAGCCCTTCTCTATCTCCATGTCCTTTCCTTTGTTTCGAACCAAGAGAGTAAACGCCCCCCTTCTCTCTCTCTCTCTCTCTCTCTCTCTCTCTCTCTCTCTCTCTCTCTCTCTCTCTCTCTCTCTCTCTCTCTCTCTCTCTTTGTATGCTTCCTCTCCACTAAGACAAACTATGATGGGACCTCCTTTTTTCCAAACCTTTGTGCAATCTCAAAATATTAATGGATAACTATTCCCCCATCTCCAATGTAATGGAAGTTTTCCAAGATTTCATAGAAAGGTCCTTCTTTAAAATAAAATTTTAATGTTTTATGTTTTTCTTTATTTTCAAAGTGTTTTAATCTACGTCTCCTACAATGGGTTTCTAATCACAAAAAAGTACTTTTTCAAAGCATAATTCTAATCTTAAACACAGAAATTTTTCAAAGCATAATTCTAATCACAAAAAAGTAATTTTTCAAAGCATAATTCTAATCTCAAACATAGAAAAATTCTTTTCCTTCAAACCAAAAATCTAATTCTACCTAGTCGCAAGTGTTTCAAAGTTAGCTCTCTCTCACTCTCCCATAATGTAGCAAGAGTAGCAAGAAGATAGGAGTCTCAATTTTACACACACATGAATAGTTTGTTGTATTCTAAGTTTTCATCCCTTTTATACATGAATTTTAGGGTGCCCACAAATTGTGGGTCTAGTCATAAGTTGACAAGATGCACTTACGCCTTTGTTATTTTTGCACTACCCCCTTCATCCTCCAGGGGAGTGTGTAACGAGCAGAGCTCCAATTTCGGCATGAACGCATGCAAAAACAAGAGATGCCATTATATCATCCAGTTTCTAATGGCACTTAGTTACCAATTGATCTTCTTTTTGTGGCACATCTTGTACTATCTCTACAAGGGATCTTTTGATCAATTGAGCCTTCAAATTCACTGGAGCTTCTCATCAAGAAAAACATGTATTTATCATCAAGGACATGGACCACAACAAGTCTAGGATCTAAGCTATTTAACTGAACACATGCTTGTAAGTAGCCTCCCTCAAGGTCCACCACATTAAGAAGTGGACGAGGCCCTCAAGCCCACCACAACCCTCTCAAGGAACTCATGAGGGATGGCATCACTATGGCTAGTAGACTAATTCCTTGGTCACCACGGCCTTAGTTGTGCAACTAGAATCACTATGGGACATTCAAGGATGACAAAGAGTTAGACTCGTCCTTTTAACCTTTTTTTTCCTTGCACTTTTGAAAAGCCACTAGCTTCGAGAAGAAACACTTCACCTTCTCCTTCATATCATCCTTGTATGCACCTTTAAGGCTCATGTAAAGTGCCAATAATCTCCCTTGTGGCCTAGGTGCGGGCTCATGCTCCAATAACATAGACTTCATGTGAAGAAAGCTCACTAGATCCTTTGAGGTCTAAGCCCTCAAGGCATACAAATCAAGCTTCATAAGAGCACTTCAAGTAGAGTAGCCAAACCCTTTAAGCTTATCATTAGCAAAAACACAAAGGTACCATAAGAGTGAATGGAGATGGCAAGGGTTGGAGAGGGATACCTAGAGCACTCATGGTGAAAACAAACCAATCAAGAGGACATAGTTCAAATCAATAAAAGCACAAAATGTACCAACCCATAGGAGATCCCACAAACAAAATATGATTAAAAGCAGATACCAACAAAGTGACAACAATGGCAACCCAAGCAAACCAATCCCAACTCTTCACGATCACCTAGCATCCTAAAACACAAGTTGCAACAAGTACCAAATGAAGAAAGTAGTTTGCATGTAGTAAACAAGAGATCACACAACTAGAAAATAAGACGTTAGGTAGAAAGGAATGGGTAGGGGGGAGAAACAAAAGGGTAAAAGGCTTCAACGACAAAAACCAACAACATTGGCCATGTGAGCATGGGAGATTATTGAAAGCATGATACTAACCAAAAGGCATGAACGAGCATGGAATCCAAAAGATGAAGCATTTGAGACAAAAACTACTCAAACGTAATATGGTAATCAAGAAGTACAATAGGAAAATAAATCCATAGTCTAGTCATACTAAGTGAACTAATGCACTGTAACTACACACTAGTTGACTCATTAGCTCTTACAAGCTAACGAGTCGTCAATACATAAGATAGATGTATAGCTAATTGAGTTGTGATAAGAGAGCTAAAGTTCCTCCGAACTTCAAGCTACATAACTGCGATTTTGGTGACCGAGTTGTCTAAATCTGTCTACAAGAGCTAAATTTTCTCTTACTTCCTCTCCCAACCAAAATAAACCATGTACTACTCAACAAATACATCAGCTTCGTAGCTAATGCATAAACCTAGATCACTTCAAGAATCGTTATTGTAATTGCAATAGGCAGTGATTATTTATGCACCTTTCATCGAGACTATGGACAATGTCATTGTACTAACAATCGCCTCATTTTCTTACCTACATAACCCCCCTTCTCCCAGCCCAAGAAAATCCATGTATTGCTAAAGTAATCAACTTTGTAGCTCAGAAACAGACCTACATCAATTTGAGAATCACTACTACAATTATTTTACAAGGGCGACGATTCCTTCAATTTATGCAGCTGTCTACCATCTTGACTATGGGTAATGTCATTGTGTTGATTATCTATACAAGTTGCACCGAAAATCTGCAACCCAGCAACCAATTGATACAATAAGGTCACAATGGCTGCTGGGCACATTATTGATCTGGCCCCCGACTTCAACCCTTCATACATCACCAATAAGAAATCGCAAAGGTATCCCAAGCTAGGTGAGGTTCCTCACTTTGTCTTTTATAATACTCTTTAAGAGGGGTTTTATGTCGGCATAACAGGGGAAAGAGGGGGAATAAAAGGAGAGGGGCATGTAGAGCACTTACTCCCTAATGGAGAGAGATTGCAGTGCATCAACTTTGAATAAGAATAGACTATAGAAGTTCCTCACATTTTAGTGTAACACCAGATTTCCCTTGCCATATAGTGATGACAATGGCAAGCCAAGACCATAGTTGGTTAAGGAACCCAACTAATCATCTAATTGGCTCCATGCTGAACAGCCCTTTCTTTTCTATTTCTCTTTTTGTGTAAGTTGATCCCTGAAAGACCCTTTCAGCAACCCTTGATAGAAATATAATGTCATGAGTTTGAAAGAAACATGAAAATTACATTTACTGCAAACGTAAGATCCTTGGATTAGAAGTTGTAGATTCTATATTTTCGACATATGAAACATGAACTTCTTTCCCAGCATCACACGCTTCAAAAATGAAGCAGCAATTTGCAACACAAAAAATAACCAGGATATCGCACCAAGCATGTTGCTTTAGGCGAGCTCTGATCTTTGCTTCTAACAACACTGCCTTATTTAATTGCAACAGAGTTACAAATCCGTCAGGCTTGATATAGATGTAAAAGTCCTGCAACTTTTACCATGGCAAGTACTCTCCATCTGTATCTGAATATGCAACTAGAGGGTCTAACTCATCATGCATCTGGTAGCTTTTCCAGAAGCAATGAACAGATAATGAAGAGCAGCTTAGCCTGAATAGTGCTTGCATTGCTGACGCATTCCTTCAAGACATCAGCTTGCAAGTGCTAGTATGGTCAAACCCATAAACAAAGTTACCAGTCGCAGAAACCAAATGGATGACATACAACAGCTCAGAATATTGCATGACCTGAATTCAATGCGAGTTGATAAAAGTAGTGCTCTTAATCAAATTTACACTTCTCGTAAAAAAGAAGGTAAGCTTCACTGTTGAGAACAGCTTGCAGTGAAGATTTGTGAACACTTGAGTCGCTAATATAATACCAGCAATCCCTATCCAGATCAATATTTTCACCTTCAAGAGCTGGACCCCTTACATATGCAACGTAATGGCCACCTCTCATAGTGCCTCCATGTTCAACCACTCCAACCAATCGATAAACGCAGCTCTCCAAGTCAAGATACCTGAGGCCAGTTAAGGAGATTAAAACACAAGTTAAAGCAAAACAAGAAAGCTATATGTGAATCCATGCAAACATGGACGTATGCACATTTAATTGCATGCATGAGTTTAATTCAGAGAAACGACCACAATAAAACATTTTAAAAACACATCGAAATACTGAATAACAGAACTTCCAATAACCAAACCTTAGAAATATGACCTCAAGTACTCCAATCCTAGGAAGAAAACAGATTGTGAAAGATTAAAAAATCCTCATGCAAGATCCAGTGAGCTAGAGTGATTATATTGAAGTTTTTATTGTTTGCAAGTAAGTACAATCGAGCAGTCCCATACCTACTTTTAAATGATCTGAAAGCGAAAATGAACACTGTGATCTTCACATGATATAAATGAGATGGCATTTCCTCACAAACAATATGCCTAATATTTCTAATGTCCTATTACAGAATAGCACTAAGGAAAAGTTTGCAAATGATAAGAATGTGTGTAACAATCAGGGTAAAATGAGCTTCACAAACCAAACTTTAGACTACAGCATTAGGGTGCCCCTTAATTAGCAACCCTCTTTCAAGCATACGAAGAGGTGTTATCTGCTACCTAAGCATAGGTGTTATCCACAAGGGCTTTTAGCATACAGGCAATAAGGCCCCCAAGAGCTTCATTAGCCTGCAACTTGATCGTTCACTAAACCCTTCAAAAAAGAGTCAGAAGTTTCTATGAAACCCTCACTCCTAGTTGATGGCATGATTAAGACCCATACATACTCTCTTCAGCAAAACATAAGAACAATGTCCCATACCGTTTGATGAGAGAGAATGCACAAACTGAGTTAGAAAATAGGTGGAGACCCTTGTACCCCCCCCTTCCCGAGAGGTCACCCATCCCAATATTGTTCACGCCAATGTGCACTTAACCGGAAGTTTCCCATAATTGGACTAGCCATCTAACCCCAAAAACCTTAAGGTGATGTACGACCTCCCATCTATCCAATTATGGAAATCTTCCTTCATTTGGCCTAGGATTCAAACCTAGTCTCAACTCATCACCACTGCACCAATAGTGAGCTGGTTTTCTCTAGCAAGTGTGGATTGCATTTCCAACATGCACAAACTGTAAATAAAGGCCGATGACCGATGGCAAGTAGGTTGGTCAAAGCTGAAGTCAAAACTCAAAAGAGGCTACCCATGGATTAGCACTTTGGCACCCATGAACCTACGAAATGACCACTTCCAAGTAATACCACCTTACCCTCCTCTTAAGGTGAGTTCATGTAAATAATGGCGCCATACTTTAAGTGTATGGATGACCGCCAATAATTCCTTCTCTTGGGTAGTACAACGTATTTGAGCATCAACAAGCTTATGGCTCTCAAACACAATAGGTCAACACAATAGGTCAACCATCCTAATAAAGAACAGCTCCTACAGCACAATCACTCGCATCTGTATGAATCTCAAAAGATTTATTCAAATCAATAATCTATAACATCAGTGTGGTGATAACAAGCCATTTCAATATTTGAAAGCATTGATCGAGCTCACTAGTCTAAACAACAGGTAGACTAACATGCTTCTTCTTGCTTTGAACACCCTTAAGCAAACGTGTTAAGGGTTCAGCAATATGAGCATAGTCCATAATGAATTTCTGAAAGAACCCCGTAAAACCTAAAAAGATTTTATTTGCCTTATCGTCACAGAAATAGGCCAATCAAGTAATACTAATACCTTTTCAGGATCAATTCAAATTCCATCAATGAAGATGACATGACCAAGGTATAATAACTTCGTGTGAAAAATTCGCACTTGGATAGTTTAGCAAATAATTGTTCTGGTCTTAAGAGACGTAAGATGATACGTAAGTGTTTGGCATGCTTCTCCAATGACTTACTGTAAATAAGAATATCGTTAGGCAAAATGACTACCACTTACCTAAATATGGACGAAATAGATCATTCTTCCATAGTTATTAGTTACGATATGGTACGGTACAATAAAATACGGTACTAAATGGTATCTTAAGATTTTGTAAGATACGGTAAGATATTAGTATAAAAAAATAACTTGATTATTTTGGACTAAAGATAATAGAATAGATATTTCAAGTGTAAATAGCAATGCTATTAGAATATATAAGATGAATTATTGAGGATAACATGTCAAAATCTAATGTTGCATACGCAACATGCGCTACTGCTACCTACAACTTACAACTACATAGATCAGAGTGGATACATCATACATGAATGAGCATACAAATAAGAGAAGTGTAGGCTTGAGAGAGAGAAGGTTGAGAGAAATTGTTTGAAACTCAAATAACCTAATCTCATGGAAGAATCATATTAATATAAGAAGCATTTAGCTCATCCCAAAGTGCAGTTTGAATGGGAAAAGATATATCCATTAAGTTGGTACCTTATGGTACTAATACGTAAGGTACACTACCTAAAGTATGGTATAGTATAAAACCTTTCGTGCATGGTACTTGTTGGCAGATTAGTCAGTTCATGGCTGAGTCTGGACATGCGGTACAGTAGACTGGGCACTAGAGATATTTTAGGCATTTTATTTGTCAATATTTATGGGGATTTGGCATTTTTTGCAGCCAGTCAGCCAGCATTTAATGTTGGCCGACCAGTCATATTTTATGGCATTTATTTGGCCTATATATTCTCAAGCTACCACCTCCTCATTTCACCTAACAGTTCTTAGGGAGAGAGAGTATGTTCCAGTGCCTCCACAACCACTGACTCACATTGCTTCTGTACTGTCTCATGTCTTGGTATATGGATTCCATTTCCCAAGCATACATCTGAGTTCTCATCTGTATTGTGTTCTCTCTTTCTTTTCTTTTGTCTTGTGTTCAACAGATTATTTCAGCACATGTTTATACTTTCATTCCTACACCACTTCTGACATGGTATTAGATTTCAGGATTAGTGCTCCTCCATGTTTTCTTGCTGATTTTAGGACTATTTTAACCCTTGCTGATCAAACGACTACCTCCAACCAAGTGACCTGTTTTACCTGCGTTTTTTTGCTAACATCAGCATCCATACAGCCTGCGTTCCGGTGCCTCTACATCTCCTCCTAGCTGGGTGCTTGCATTATCAAGCTGTTTTTGTTGTTTTTGCTGTTTTTAACTGATTTTTTTACTTTTTGCAGCAGCTTTTGTCATATTTTGGTCAGATTTTGGATTATATTGTATGTGAACTCTTGTTTTTTTGCGATCTGTGCTCATGTTTTGGATGCCTTCCCTCTCCAAATACCTTCTTTTCTCTACTTCTCTTCTCAAACCTCTACACATGGCTGCTCCATGCACATCCACTGATGATACATTACATGGAGATTCCCGTAAGGCTTTTACAGCTTCACAGAGGAGCTCGAAGACGAAGAAGTCGAAGGCCCAGTGTTACCACTGTGGCAAGAAAGGTCATTTACGGAAGGACTACAAAGATTTAGCGGCTTCCAGGAAGAAAAAGGAGCAGAATACGAAGCGGGATACGGACTCCTTTGACGAGTCATCATCTACCTCAGATTTCGACTCAGATCCTCTAGCCAAGGTGAAGTCCAAGGCGCGGAAGGGATCCTCTTCTTCGGATCATGGGAAGGGCTTGGCGGCTCCTTCCTCAACTGCTTTCTAGTGGTGGTGATGCGATCATCCCTCACAACTCTCCAATGCCAAAGAGGGAGTGTAAGAGGGTGGTGAGATGGGCCAACCGTGCCTCATCTATATTTTTATACAGATGCACAGGATTGAGAGAGGGACATCCGTGACGCATCGACCGAAGTTTGACAGGTACAAATTTTGGAGCTAGAAGTGACATCCAGGTTCATGATGGGCTAGTTATTTGACACAGAGCAGGTGGCTTTCGTATGGAGCTCACATGAGGGGACACTTTGGCGATTTGGCTAACAGACAAGAATTCATGGTCATTTATGCGCTACAGCATTGGTGACAAGATGGTCATGTGTGCTACATCAGAGGCATCATTGACAGACATGAGAGCTGCTATGATCCTTCTCTATTTTCAGGAGCTAGTACAATCGACTTTGACATCAAGTTCTCTTCGAGGCACCTCTGATGGCTTGCGCACCCACTACTAGGGTATCCATGGTTCTACTTTGATGGACATTGTTGTATGTAGTGTGATGAGAATTATCTGTTGGGAATAAAGGGCCATCGTGCCTTTTATATGTGCACGGGTGTGAACACACCCTTAGCACATCTGTACTTTCATATATATCTATCTAAAACATAAAGAGATACGCACAACAAAGATTGTACCCAAGAACATCGTGCATCTCTCTCTCTCTGACTCTCTCTCTCTATTCTTGCTCACGGTTTGCTCTCTACCTGACATTTTTATCGCCGAACATTGCATCGCCACTGCGCATCACTCAATTCACAGTGGTATCAGAGATCACAGGTTGTGCACGCTTTCCGAAGACAGTAACAGTCATCAAGCTAAGTGAGAGCAAGAGCTTCAAGCACCAATCATCAATATTTGGCAGGTGCAAAAGAGGCAATCGGACTAGCGGGCAGTGTTGCAGTTGTCGCACGAACTGTACACAAGCTCAACGAGTAGCAGGCCTAGGCGACACGCTACAGGAGGCGACCAAGCCCAAGCAACATGCAACCGGGCTCAGCGCGGACGTGAGTAGTAGGACATGATGACCAGCAAACGGGCTAATCCGACAGGGCACGCAGTGACCTGTTCAACAGGTCACCCATGACCAGGCAGGTCACGGGCCCATTTGCCAGTCAACGTTAAATCTTTTTTTTTTAAGAAAAATCTAAATCCTTTCCTTTCCCTACCGGACATTCGCGCGTACAAGCATAGAATACAAATCTGTGCAAATTTTCTCCTGAAAAAGTAGGGCTTTTCTCAGATTTGGGAACTTTAATGCATAACTCGACAATCTGACTCAAAAATTACAAAATCGGTGCACATTTGCTTGGGAATTTTAGGGCTTTTCACATTTTAGTGAAAAATTTTCAATTTCACTAAAATTTGTGTACTCTGGACCGGAGAAATTTGGGGATTTGTCCTGATTTAATGTGAGCAAGACACAACAATGATATTTGTCTTAGAAATTGCAGGAATTTGTGACATTTTGCCTCCGACATTTGGGGCTTTACATGTACATGCAAGAATTGGGCTGAAATTTACCCAATTTCTCGACATTGATGCACATTGGACCCCGTGCAGTCTGGGGATTTTGCTGTTTGGGCAAAATTTTTGCACCATTTGGTCATTTTATGTACATGCTCGTTTAATTCCATGCAATTTGGACACCTAGCACTTGAAAATTTTGGGGGTTTTGCTGAAATTGCTGAAATTTGGACACCTAGCACATGAGTTAAATGAGCTTGCATGCTCAACCATCGAGCTATCGATTTCTGATGCCTTGTTGTTTAACATTGAAGGTTTGGATTCCGCCTATGCTATTTGGACTCAACTGGAAGAACTGTATGCCCAGAAGAGCGCCGCAATCAAAGTTTACTGGCTGAAAAAGCTTATGGATTTGCGTATGAAAGAGGGTACAGCAATGTCTACTCACTTGAGTGAGTTTAACTCCATTTTCAGCCAATTGGTTGCCTTGGAGTTCAAGATTGATGAACAATTTAAGGCTACGTTCTTGCTTTGCACTCTACCAAAGAGTTGGGATACTAATGCGATGCTTTTGTATGCTGATGTAGAGAGTGCTCTACTCATGGAAGAAATGAATCGGCAGAACAATGCATCCAGTAAGTCATCCAGTGCTTTGCATACTAGGGGCAGATCACAGCAAAAAAGCAAATCTAATAGCAAGGGACGCAAAAAATCATGTGGTAAGAATGTTGAATGCCATCATTGCGGCAAGAAGGGTCACTTTAAACGTGACTACTACAAATGGAAGAAAAAGAAAAAAAAGGGCAAGAAGACAAATGATAGCAAGGAAGAGAAGAAAGAGAGTCAGCCTAAGAAGAGCAGTGTCAACATTGAAGAGGTGAATGTAGTCACTCATGACAGTGACAATGGGAATGACGTATTCTTTGTCTCTTCACACTTTAGTACACATGTCTTACTTGCAAATACGAATGATGACATGCACACTCGGATTCTAGATTTAGGTGCTTCCTTTCATGTCACCCCTCATTGTGAGTGATTTTCTGACTATACATGGGGTCAATATGGTGTTGTCCATCTTGGAGACAACTATGCATGTGACATCGCAGATATTGGCAATGTGCAGTTGCAGTTTTAGTATGGTTCTGTCTTCACACTTCAGCATGTATGGCAAGTATCTCAACTCAAGAAGAGCTTGATTAGCACAGGGCAACTAGATGACAATGGATTTCATACCGCCTTTGGTGATGGGAAATGGAAGTTCTATAAGGGATCTAGAGTGATTCCCAGAGGTTGTAAAAGTGATACCTTGTATCCTCTCCATGTTTCTAGAGTGTGTGACCATGTTGTTGCCGTGACCGAGCAACCAAGTGTTTCTTTGTGGCATGGCCGATTGGGACACATGAGTCAAACTGGAATGAAAGTGCTTTCTCATTTGGGTTACTTGCCTTGTCTTCGTTATGCTGATTTTGAGCATTGTGATCATTGTGTTTATGGTAAATATGCACAAACGTCTCATAAGAAGTCTCTTTCGTTGAAATCTACTCTAGAGTTGATACATTCTAATGTATATCATATGCCAGGGTTATCTTCAGGGGGAAAGAAATACTTTGTCACCTATGTCAATGATGCTACACGGAAGGTATGGGTTTACCCTATTCGTAGCAAGGACGAAGTGCTTGATAAGTTTCAAAAATTCTTGGCATTGGTTGAAAATCAAACTGATAAGATACTTAAGTGTCTTCACTCTGACAATGGTGGGGAATATGTGTCCAAGGCCTTTCAAGCATTTTGTGACAACAAAGGGATAAAGAGGGAGCTCATTACCCCTCATAATCCACCCCAAAATGGAGTTGCAGAGCGTATGAATCGGACCATACAAGATAAAATCCGTACTATGCTGTCTCATGTTGCATTACCCCTTGGCTTTTGGGTAGAAACTGTTATGACAGCTGTTCACTTGATTCATCGATCATCACCGAATAGGTCTTTGGAGGGGTGGGGGGAAATCCCTCAAGAAGCGTGGTCTGGCAAGCCACCTTTATATGCTCACCTGAAAGTGTTTGGCTGCGAGGCTTTTGTACACATTCGTAAAGAAAAACACAGTAAATTTGAGCCAAAGTCTTGTAAATGCATTTTCCTAGGATATAGTGATGAGAGTGAAATGGGATATAGATTATGGGATCCCAAACAAGGAAAATAGTACGCAGCAATGATGTTATCTTCCAGAAAGATCGCATGCATAAACAGCCCGAAAAGACTGAGGAGGTCCATAGGGTTGTATTCCGAAAAGAAATACCTTTTGGACAGCAAAATGTGCCCGCTGTACAGCAACAAATACCTGCTATAAATGAACCTGCAAATGTAGAAAATAATGCTGGAAATGATCAGCCAGTCATTGCCCATAATGATGAGCCATTGGATGTGCAAGAATAATCAGGACAGCAAGCTGTTAATGCTGATTTGCAAGCTGAAATGCTAGGAGAGCAAGCTGAAAATGGAAATTTGTAGGCTCAACAATCACAAACAATGATCATTGGGTTAGGAGATCGTCTAGGGCTACTAGACAACTTGACAGATTCGTTTCTGATGCAAACAATGTGGCTGATTATGTCATGTTGATAGACTGTGGTGAACCAACTTGCTTCAAGGAAGCAATGGACAAACAGGACAGCAAGAAATGGTATAAAGCCACGTTGTCAGAGATGGAATCTCTTGAGAAAAATGGCACTTGGGACTTGGTGCAATTGCTTAAAAGGCAGAAAACCCTTCCATGCAAATGGGTTTACAAGATGAAGGTCACTTCTGGTTCCTCGCCAAAGTACAAAGCAAGATTGGTTGCGAAGGGGTACAAGCAAGAACATGGAGTTGACTTTGATGAGATTTTCTCTCCTATAGTCAAGATGACTACATTGAGAACCATTTTTGGACTTGGAAGTCGGTTGCAGCTGAAGATATGAAGCTCATACAGATGGATGTAAAGACTGCATTCTTACATGGTGATCTGCATGAAGACATATATATGTAACAGCCTGAAGGGTTTGTGGCAAAAGGAAAAGAGAAGATGGTATGTAAACTCAAAAAGAGTTTGTATGCGCTGAAACAAGCACCAAGAGAATGGTATCATAAGTTTGATACATTTATGCAGTCTCAAGGTTTTCATAGAAGTCAAGTGGATCACTGCTTGTACACCAAGAAGGGAGCAGATGGCAGCTTGATTATCTTGGTTGTATGTTGATGACATGCTAATTGCTGGCAAGGATACTCATGCCTTGGACTCTGAAACCAGCCTTCCTTCTCGGATAGGGTGGTTTAACCTGATTAAGCACTTAATTACAGCAATTAGCAAATGAACATAAATTGAAATGCTCACTTTACCTTCATAAACTTGGACAGTGGACACCCTATTGGCCCCAAAACTGGCGCCCCTTTCGGTATTTCTTTAATTTCAGTTGCTGATGGATAAATTACAAGCCGAGATCTCACGATCTCCTTGGCCGATTCAAAAGCCCCTTGTTATTCCAATAATCAGCAAAGCATTCGGGCAAATTGCCCCTTGATTTTCACCCAGGACTTGCTCTAATGGAACCCCAACTGGTCAAATGCTACCCCAAATTCACAATAGATGGGCTAGCATCTGAAATCCTCACAATTCCATGAATTTCCGGTGCTAATTTCAGTGTACAATGCCTTTGACTGATGGCACGGGTCCCAAGGTGGCTGCTAAACCCTAATTACTGCTGTAATTTAGGGTTTACAGCAGTAAACTCTCTGCTGTCCACCAAATTTGGCTATACTCTACTACCCATCGCTAAGAATTGTTGAGAATACTTGAGCATAGACTGGAGGAGATGAGAGAATGCTATAGAAAGAGAGAAAATCAGCTGAAATGTATCTTCTGATTCGTAGCTCTGATGACAAATCTGATGGCACCAATAGCTTCAAAAGGGGGGTAAAACACCAACTCAGTTAACGAGCCCTCCTCTCCTACTGCCGCCTCTCTTGAGGCGGAAGAGAAAACCTGCTGCCCCCCGTCCTATCACGCCGCACGATCAGTCGTCGTCGCCTCTCAGAGCCAAATCTGATCACTTCCTCTCCCTCCACCAAGCTCTGAATGGCTGCCATTCAACTTCCACCACCCTCCAACAGCCTTCTCCCTAGTTGCATGGGAAAAGTTTTGCCAAGTGGCAGCTTTCCTAATGCATTTTCAGCCATTAAATTAATTTTTCAGAATTAATTAATTCTGAAAATTAATTTCAGCCCTTTTGACCCTGCCCAAAATTAAACATGCCCATCTGTAATAAAATTGGCTAGGCCATTTGCAACTTGGAGTAGTTTCCAACCTCTGTTGACCCTTGGACTAGCATTAATTAATTAATTAATGCTAGTCCCTAGTGTCACCACTGACACTTAATGGCCAAACAATTGGGTCCAACTTGGCACGAACTGACCACCAAAACCCAGTTGGCATAACTTAACATAACTTTTGCCTTTAACACCCACTGCATCCTCGGGGTCCTTGGCCCGTTCCCATGAAGTAATTGCCATGTGCATCACATATGCTAAACAACCTTGCACATTTGATTAGTAACTTAATCAAATGTTACTAGCAAGATTAAAGCATCTCAAACTTTCACGTCCCCGTGACAGACTCACTGAAGCAAAGTCTTCATGGCAGCTTTGAGATAAAGAATCTTGGTGATGCAAATCACATTCTTGGCATGCGAATACTCAGAGATAGTTCAAAAGGATTACTCTATCTATCTCAGCAAGAATATATGTTTTGCAATGTTTCAATATGAAGGGGGGGAAACAATTGGGGTTCCATTGCCTCCATATGTGAAACTCAGTGCAAAGGACAATCCTACATCTGATTGATGAGAAGGCTGAAATGGCCAAGATACCATACGCTTCAGCTGTTGGCAGTTCGATGTATGCTATGGTTGCTACACATCCTGACATTGCCTTTACAGTGGGAGTGGTTAGCAAATATATGGCAAACCTTGGTAAAAAGCATTGAAAAGCAGTGAAAGGTATTATGAGATACCTCAAAGGTGCAAAGGATTTGTGCATCTGCTTTGAAAAGCAGAAGGCATCTATTATCGGCTTTACAGATGCAGACTATGTTGGTCATGTGGACTGCAAAAAGTCCACTTCTGGGTATGTGTTTACCTTCACAGGAGGAGCGCTCTCTTAGATCTCCAAGCTATAAAAGTATGTTGCAATGTCTACTACAGAGGCAAAGTATGTGGCTGCCACTAAGGCATGCAAGGAGGCTTTATGGCTTTTACGTCTGGTGGGAGAGCTTGGCATTACAGAGTTACATGTTTTCCATTGTGATAGTCAGAGTGCTATCATGCTAGCACAGAATCCCGTCTTTCATGCAAAGACGAAGCACATACAGGTGAAGTATCACTTCATTAGAGATATACTTGATAGCAAGAGCATTGAGCTTGTCAAAGTGCATACAGATGATAATCGTGCAGATCTTCTCACGAAGGGTCTTCCAACAGAGCGGTTTGCTCATTGCCAACAAAGATGGGAGTTGGATAGATATATGTATTTCAACTTTGTACATATCTAGACTTAGTTGATTCTTTTCTCCTCTTAAGGCACATTGCCTTTAGGTGGGAGGTTGTTGGGAATAAAGGGCCATCATGTCTTTAATATCTGCACGAGTATACACACCCGTAGCACATTTGTACTTTCATATATATCTATCTAAAACCTAAGAGATACACACAACGAAGATTGTACCCAAGAACATCATCCATCTCTCTCTCTCTCTGACTCTCACTCTCTACTCTTGCTCACGTTTTAATCTCTACCTGACATTTTCATCGCCGAACATTGCATCGTCACTGCGCATCGCTCACTTCATTATCATTATACATTGTATTATATCAAATCACCCATGATCTGAGAGAGCATATTAGCAGATTAGTCAGTTCATCACTGAGTCTGTACATGTGGTAAAGCAACCTGGGCACCAGATATATTTTAGGCATTTTATTTGTTAGTATTTATGAAAATTTGGTATTATTTGCAACCAGTCGGCCAGCATTTAATTCTCGCCGACCGATCATATTTTATGGCATTTATTTGGCCTATATGTTCTCACACTCCCTACTCCTCATTCATTCGTCACCTGATAGTTCTTAGGGAAAGTAAGCATGTGCCAGTGCCTCCACAGCCGGTGACTCACATTGCTTCTGTATTGTCTCATGTCTTGGTATATGGATTCCATTTCCCAAGCATATATCTGAGTTCTCATCTGTATTGTGTTCTCTCTTTCTTTTCTTTTGTCTTGTGTTTAACAATTTCTTTCAGCACATGTTTATCCTTCCATTGCTGCACCACTTCTGACATGCTATCAGATTTCAGGATCACTGCTCTTACTGTGTTTTCTTGCTGATTTTAGGACTACTTTCACCCTTGCTGATCAAGCGACTACTGCTTTAACCAGGTGACCTGTTTCACCTGCGTCTTTTGCTGACGTCAACATCCGTACAGCCTGCATTTTGGTGCCTCTGCCTCTCCTCTTAGCTGGATGGTTGCGTTATCAAGCTGTTTTTGCCGTTTTTGACTGATTTTTGGACTTTTTGCAGCAACTTTTGTCTTATTTTGGACAGATTTTGGGTTATATTGTATGTGAACTCTTATTTTTTGCAGTCTGTGCTCGTGTTTTGGCTATGTTCCCTCTCCAAATACCTTCTCTACTTCTCTTCTCAATCCTCTACAGATCGCTCCTCCATGCACATCCACTGATGATACACTACATGGAGATTCCCGTGAGGGTTTTGCAGCTTCACAAAGGGGATCGAAGACGAAGAAGTCGAAGGCCCAATGTTACCATTGTGGCAAGAAAGATCATTTATGGAAGGACTGCACAGTTTTAGCGGCTTTCAGGAAGAAAAAGGAGCAGAACACGAAGCGGGATGTGGACTCCTCCGACGAGTCATCATTTGTCTCAGATTTCGACTCAAATCCTCTAGCCAAGGTGAAGTCCAAGACGCGGAAGGGATCCTCTTCTTCGGATCATGGAAAGGGCTTGGTGGCCCCTTCCTCAACCACTTTCTAGTGATGCTGATGTGATCATCCCTCACAACTCTCTAATGCCAAAGAGGGAGTGTGAGAGGGTGGTGAGATGGGGCAACCGTGCGCCTCATCTATATTTCTATACAAATACACAGGATCCAGAGATGGACATGCCTGACGCATCGTCCAAAGTCTAGCAGGTACAAATCTTGAAGTTGGGATTGACATCCAGGTTCATGATGTGCTAACTATTTGACAAAGAGCGGGTGGCTTTCGTCCTGATCCACATGAGGGGACACTTTGACTGTTTGGCTAACGGACGAGAATTCATGGTCATTTATGCACTGGGGCATTGGTGACACGATGGTCATGTGTGCTACATCAGAGACCTCATTGATAGACATGAGAGCTACTATGATTCTTCTCTATTTTCAAGAGCTTGTACGTTCAACATCAACATCGGGTTCTCTCCGAGGCACCTTGGTGGTAGCTTGCAGACCCCCCTACTTGGATATTCATGGTTCTACTCTGATGGACATTGTTGTATGTACTATGATGAGACATTATCATTATACATTGTATTGTATCAAATCACCCATGATCTAAGAGAGGGTATTAGCAGATTAATCAGTTCATGGCTGAGTCTGTACATGTGGTACAGCAGGCTGGGCACTAGAGATATTTTAGGCATTTTATTTATTAGTATTTATGGGGATTTGGCATTATTTGCAACCAATCGGTCAGCATTTAATGTTGGTCGACCAGTCATATTTTATGGCATTTATTGGCCTATATATTCTCATGCTCCCTCCTCCTCATTCATTCATCACCTAACAGTTCTTGGGGAGAGGGAGCATGTGCCAGTGCCTCCACAGCCGGTGACTCACATTGCTTATGTATTGTCTCATGTCTTGGTATATGGATTCCATTTCCCAAGCATACATCTAAGTTCTCATGTGTATTGTGTTCTCTCTTTCTTTTCTTTTGTCTTGTGTTCAGCAATTTCTTTTAACACATGTTTATGCTTGCATTGTTGCACCACTTCTGACATGGTATCAGATTTCAGGATTAGTGCTCCTGCTGTGTTTTCATGCTCATTTCAGGACTGTTTTAACCCTTGCTGATTAGGTGATTGCTGCTCCAACCAGGTGACCTGTTTTACCTGCGTTTTTTGCTAACCTCACAATCAGTACAGCATTCACTTTGGTGCCTATGCATCTCCTCCTGGCTGGTGCTTGCATTATCAAGCTGTTTTTCCTGTTTTTGCCTGATTTTCGGACTTTTTGCAGTAGCTTTTGTCTTATTTTGGTCAGATTTTGGGTTATATTGTATGTGAACTCTTGTTTTTTGCAGTCTATGCTCGGGTTTTGGCTGTGTTCCCTCTCCAAATACCTTATTTTCTCTACTTCTCTTCTCAATCCTCTACAGATGACTCCATGCACATCCACTGATGATACGCTACATGGAGATTCCCGTGAGGCTTTTGCAGCTTCACAAAGGGGATCGAAGACGAAGAAGTCAAAGGCCCAATGTTACCATTGTGGCAAGAAAGGTCATTTATGGAAGGACTACAAAGTTTTATCGGCTTCCAAGAAGAAAAAGGAGCAGAACACGAAGCGGGATATGGACTCCTCCGATGAGTCATCATTTGTCTCGGATTTCGACTCAAATCCTCTAGCCAAGGTGAAGTCCAAGGCGCGGAAGGGATCCTCTTCTTCGGATCATGGAAAGGGCTTGGTGGCCCCTTCCTCAGCTGCTTTCTAGTAGTGGTGATGCGATCATCCCTCACAACTCTCCAATGCCAAAGAGGGAGTGTGAGAGGGTGGTGAGATGGGGCAACCGTGCCTCATCTACAAATGCACAGGATCCAGAGAGGGACATCCATGACGCATCGATCGAAGTTTGGCAGATACAAATCTTGGAGCTGGAATTGACATCCAGGTTCATGATGGGTTAGTTGATTGACAGAAAGTAGGTGGTTTTCGTTCGGAGCTCACATAAGGGGACACTTTGGCGGTTTGGCTAACGGACGAGAATTCATGGTCATTTATGCGCTGCGGCATTGGTGACTCGATGGTCATGTGTGCTACATCAGAGACATCATTGATAGACAGGAGAGCTACTATGATTCTTCTCTATTTTCAAGAGCTGATACATTCGACATCAACATCATGTTCTCTCCGAGACACCTTGGTGGTGGATTGCGCAACCCCCTACTTGGGTATCCATGGTTCTACTCTGATGGACATTATTGTATATACTATGATGAGACATTATTATTATATATTGTATTGCATCAAATCACCTATGATCTGAGAGAGGGTATTAGCAGATTAGTCAGTTCATAGCTGAGTCTGTACATGTGGTACAGCAGGCTGGGCACTAGAGATATTTTAGGCATTTTATTTGTCAGTATTTATGGGGATTTGGCATTATTTGCAACCAATCGGTCAGCATTTAATGTTGGCCGACCAGTCATATCTTATGGCATTTATTTTGCCTATATATTCTCAGACTTCCTCCTCATCATTCATTTATCGCCAGACCGTTCTTGGGGAGAGGGAGCATGTGCCAGTGCCTCCACAGCTGGTGACTCACATTGCTTCTGTATTGTCTTATGTCTTGGTATATGGATTCCATTTTCCGAGCATACATCTGAGTTCTCATCTATATTGTGTTCTCTCTTTCTTTTCTTTTGTCTTGTGCTCTGTAGTTAATTTCAGCACATGTTTATGCTTCCATTGCTGCACCACTTCTTAGAGTACTAGTGCAACTAGTGTTAAGAGAAAGGAAGAGGCTAGAGAGAGAGAGAAGGTTGTGTGTGTGTGTGTGTGTGTGTGTACGCGCGTGTGAGAGAGAGAGAGAGAGAGAGAGAGAGAGAGAGAGAGAGATGAGAGGCTTGAGAGAAAAAGAGGATGTGAGAAGCTTGAGAGAGAGAGAGAGAGAGAGAGGCTTGGGGAAGAGAAATAAGAAAGAAAAAAGAAAAAAAAAATGAGAAAGAAAAAAGAAAAGTTATAGGCTTGAAGGAGAGTGGCCAAAAAGTGCCTATTTTTTCGTACTAAATCGTAAATCATCTATCGGAAAGTTGAGAGCATTGGTCAATCCAAAATATAGGACCAAAAATTAGTAATGTCCATACCGCGTTCGAAATGCAATTTTCAAAACATTCTCTGAAGCTATTCGTATCTAAAAGTATCCAAACCTTAGATCGATTTTGGTGAAATAGCGCATACCACAAAGTTGATCTATAAGATCATCCATCATTAGCAATGAATATTTATTCTTGATGGTCACCTTACGGAGACCCTTATAATCGACACAGAAGCGCATCGTGTCATCCCTCTTTTTGGCGAGAAGGACACGCGTGCCCCATGGGGATTTACTCGACTCCATATAACCCTTAGCCAAGTAGTCCTGAAGTTGCTTGGCTATCTCGTCCTCCTCTTTCGAGCTAAACCTATAAGGTTACCGAGAGATGGAATAGCTACTAGACAAAGTTTCAATGCGATGGTCTAAGGCTTTGCAAGACGGAATGAGTCCGTCACATAGCTTGGATGGAAAAACATTAGTATACTCATGTAATATTGGATCCAAATACTCGCTTATATTTGAACTTATATTAACATTATTATTGAAAGAAATCAAATTCCATTGATTATCAAACGATTGAACTTTTTCAACGAAACAAATCTAAGTAGTAACAGTTCAATCGGAAAAACATTGAGTAAACTCCATTGCTGAAATCATATGTACATTATTTTCTATGATCTTGGAGAATAAACGGCCCTCAACCACATGGAAATGACCATTGAAATAAAAAGAAAGTACATGATTTTATAATCAATATACAATGAGAAATATTTTTCAAAGAACCATGGCATACCAAGAATGGCATCCACATGGTCAAGGCTTATATGTCGAAATCCATGATTTGATGGTACTATTGAATCAAAAGATCCAAGTCTAGCACTACCCAATCCCAACGATCCACCGTAGGGCCCTCCGCATTATCGAACACGGTAAACTTGGTTAGCAGGTAGTCGCAGACTCTGTATCAAGCAAAAATAAATAAAATTATGAGTAGAATCATTATCGAATAAACTGCAATGTCTTGGCCATTTTTACACCATGTAACCTTTAAAATATCATGTGGACCAAAAAAAAATTATTAACAGGACTACTATGTTGGAAGCGATAGGGACACAACTCGAGCAGGAGTGAACGAGTGAGTGGGACGGCTTGAGAGAGTGTGAGCAGAGTGAAAGTACGAGACGATAAGAGTGTACCAACAATGTGTTGGTACACAAAGAATAAAATGTATTTATACTTAGGGCACGTAAAGAATGCGTCCACATGTACAATGTGCGTGTACTATATACACAGAAGTTACCGGGCCTTTATATATCCCAACAACCTCCCACTTAAAGGTCCGATATGAACCTCTAGCTAACCAACTCCCACTAGTCGAATGCAATGCTCGTGCTAAGCTTTGCTTAAACTTTTAGTGAGAACATCTGCAGGGTTATCTTGTGTTTTAATCTTGGTCAATGTGATTTGACTATCTTCCAGAATCTGTCTAATATGTGATATCGCACATTTATATGCTTTGTGCATGAATGATACATGGCATTCTTAGCCAGATACACAGCACTCTGGCTATCACATCCCAAAACTGCAGTACCCATACACATGCCGAGATCATCTGCAAGTCTGCTTAACCATATAGCTTCCTTAGAAACTTCAATAGCTGATATGTATTCAGCTTTAGTGGTACTCGGTGCAACAATATTCTGCAACCTGGAACACCAAGAAATAGTCCCACCAACAACTGTAAAGACATACCCCCTGGTGGACCTACAAGTGTCCAAGTCACATGCTATGTCTGCATCACAATAACCCTGCAAAGCAAGTGCACCCTGCCCATAGCAAATACTTTTTCTTTATGTACCCTTAAGGTATCGAAGAATACACTTGACAGCCTCCCAATGTGCTTTGCCAGGATTTGACATAAACCTACTAACAACTCCCACTGTATGAGCAATGTATGGACGAGTAGCAACCATAGCATACATAAGAGAGCCACAAGCTGATGCATAAGCAACTCCCTTCATAGCATTTGCTTCCACATCATCTTTCAGGTTGTTGGCTTTGCTAAGCTTGAGATAAGGAGGTAAGGATACCCCAAAAGGCTTAGCTTCAACCATGTTAAATCTGTCCAGTACCTTTCCAATGTACTTTTCTTGAGATAAAAACAGCAATTTCTGCATTCTATCTCTACGAATTTTCCAAATTTTTCATGGAGAAAGCTGATTTCAGCTGATTTTTGAGAGCATCCAAGCTAGTCTTTCTTTTCCCAGCTAACAACATATCATCCATATACAAAACAAGTATGATGGGGCTGCCATCTGTATCCTTTTTCATGTACATGCAATGATCTGCATGGCTGCGTGTAAACTCATGAGATAGCATAAAAGTGTCAAACTTTTTGTACCACTACCATGGTGCTTGTTTCAGCCCATACAGGCTGCGTTTTAGCTTACACATCATTTGCTCTTTTCCAGAAACTACAAAGCTCTCGTGCTGTTTCATGTAGATTTCCTCATCAATGTCACCATGCAAAAAAGTTGTTTTTACATCCATTTGATACAGCTCTAAATCCAAAACAGCAGTAAGAGCAAAAAGCACACGTAAAGTGGTCATCTTCACAACAGGTGAGAAGACCTCTTAGAAGTCAATCCCTTCCTTTTGTGCATAACCTTTGGCAACTAGCCTTGCCTTCTACTTGGGTTTCCCATCAACTGTCTTGACTTTGTACACCCATTTGTTTGGAAGTGGCTTCCTTCCCTTTGGCAATGACACGAGATCCCAAGTATCATTTGCATATAGCGATTTAATCTCTTCCTGCATAGCTAGCTCCCACTTACTGCTGAACTCACATAACTTGGCCCCTTTGTATGTAAGAGGCTCACCCTCATCTGTAAGCATCACATAATGCAAGGAGGGATCAAACCTATGTGGTTGCCTTCTCACGTGTGTAGACATGCGTACCCAATGATCAACATTTTCAGGAATTGGGTTTACATTTGGAGGTATATTATTTTCAGCATTCATTTGCTGCTGTAAACCATTTTTAGCATGCTGTTCGTGCTGTACAGCACCTTCATTTTCATTTCCAGCACCTGCATTTTCATAATCACCAAGCCTATCTTGTTGTCCATGACCTCCTTATGCTTCTATTTGCTGTCCATCATCATCTGGCTCAAAAATAACTAGCTCATCATCGGTTCAGCCTGTGGTACAGCACCTTGAGACTATTGTGGCATTTATTGCTATCAATCGGCCAGCATTTGACCTGACATATTTTATGGCATTATTCATGCCTATATATATTTTCGGCTCCTCCTCCTCAGTCAATTCAATTCACCACCTGGAGGTCCCGTGGAGAGAAGAGCCGGTGCCGATGCCCACGCAACCAGTGAATCACTGTTGTATGCAATAGTCTCGTGTCTGATATATGGATTCCATTTCCCGAGCATACATCTGAGTTCTCATCTGTATTGTGTTCTTTCTTTCCCTTTCTCTTTTGCCTTGTGTTTCAGCAATTTATTCTGACATATGTTTACGCTTCCATTGCTGCTCCACTTCTAACATGGTATCATATTTCAGGATTTGTGCTCCTGCTGTGTTTTCTTGCTAATTTCACGACTATTTTCACCCTTGCTAATCACGTGACTGCTGCTCCATAGAGGCGACCTGTTTTACCTGCATTTTTTGCAGCTTTGCCATCGCCTGCTGACTACAGCCCCTCTACTGCCTGCGTTTTCAGTTTTCTAGCTGCTGCGACAGTTTTTCAGCCTATTTGTGGCAGTACTCAGCTGCGTTTTGGTGTTCCCGACTCCTTCCTGACTGGGCGACTGAACCTTCGGGCCATTTTTTGCTGTTTTGGGTAGTTTTTGACTGATTTTTTGATTTTTTGCAGCAGCTTTTGTCTTCTTCTGGTCAGATTTTGGGTTATATTGTATATGCACTCTTGTTTTTTGCAATCTGTGCTTGTGTTTTAGCTGTGTTCCCTCTCCAAATACCTTCTTTTCTCTACCCCTCTTCTAAATCCTCTACAGATAGCTCCTCCATGCACATCCACTGATGACAAGCTCCATGGACCTGATTATTCCAAGTGGAGTGCGGTGATGAAGGCCTCATTTATCCAAAAGAGGTTATGGTACTTACACGTCCTCAACAGCCTTCTCCTGTTCCAACTAATTTTAATGAAGACAACCATGAGGAAGCAATGCTTACATGGGATTCGGATGATGCCCGTGCTTATTCAACCTTACTTGGGTGTATTTCCAAAGAAGTCCTACCGATTGTCTGGTGTACAGATCGAACGCCGTATACGCGTGTAGTGAGCGTCAGAAGGTCCCCAAGAACAAAAGAACTCTACTTTTTACACAAAAACCAATGAAGAAAGCTTGCACGACATGAACAAGAGACCAATTGGGTGCAATCTTCCCTCATGCCTTGTGTGAGCGCTCCACAAAGCATGTATTTAATATATCATTCATCTTCAAGCTCAAATAATAGCCCAATTTACAAAATAGCACGCTTTAGCATTTGAGTTTGTTTTTGTGCCACTAAAGAATTAAAGCTATTGGGCGCCCAAGAAGTCAGGCGGTACCCAAATACAATCTCCAATACAAATATTTAGATCGTGCGCCCATGCGCATACAAAAATAATAAATAAATATCAAGCGCTTTGATAAATAAGCGCGTCAAAATATCGACGCCGTGCCTAAGATACGCGCCCATAAAAAATTGATGATAATTTAAATACACGCTATCCTCCAATGCTTCCCACTGCCACCGCTGCTTGCTCTACACATCAACTGAAGCATTCACAATTGTTAAAAAAAATAGTACAATTAAACCGACAAAAGTGAATACCTAGCTGTCTTCAGCTACAAAAATAAATTGGTTAGAAATCAATCCTAACCTTAATTTATTATGAGTGTGCACTCTAAACTCATAAACGTTTATTAATTTAAATATGTATTTTGCGGAATCACCCGCTATGGAATCATCCATGTACACATAAAATTAACAAAACGCCCGAAAAGGATAGGCGTCCCCATTGACTTTTCGCACAAAGAATTTACTTTGTGTATGAGCCCCGGTAATAAAATTTTACGGAATCCACCGCAAAGCCTCACGAAATCCACCGTGGCACAGAATCCACCGTGAAATATGCCTCCTGGCATCATACCCCCGGGGTGGGATAGCAATTGACCTCAATTGCTATTAGCTCAATGTGGAGCTAACAATGTGGAGAAAGCATTTAGATCTCTAGCCTGCATCCATTGGGCCTTTTCAACATGATGGTTTTTAAACTTGACCAAATATCTAGAATATCTATGGCCAGTTCTAGTGGTTAGAAAGTCAGTATCTATAATAGTTTCAAGCTCAAGGATTTCAGTTTCATCATCTAGCAAAAGAGGGTTTTCATAGACAGGGTGCACAGGTAATTGGCCTCTAAAAGGTCGTAATAAACTGATATGGAAGGTGTTGTGGATTTTCCAATATTGTGGTAGTTCTAGTTTAAATGCATTATCATTGATTTTGTGTATGATCTTGAATGGTCCATAAAATCTATGGCGCTAATTTCACAACTGGGTATTTATGTACACTTTGTAATCTTCGTTTTTTAATTCGTAACCAAACATAATCATCAACTTTAAAATTCATAGCCTGTCTTTTTTTATTTGCTTGTTTTGTATATGATTGCTGGGCTTTGGCAATTATATCTTTAACTTCATCAAAAATAGTGACATGTATGTTAGCAATAACATCAGCAGTTTGAATTTTGTTTGATAATGATGCAACGGGTGTAGGCAATCGATATCCATAAATAACTTTAGATGATGCTTTGTTTGTAGCTGTATGTGGTATATTATTATATGCAAACTGAAGTAAATGTAGATGTGTATCCTATATGTGTGGTTTTAAAATGGTGTAAGCACGCAAAAGATCTAAAATAGTACTGTTAGTAGCTTCTGTTTGACCGTTTGTTTCAGGATGAAATGTAGATGAAAAATCAATCTTTGTTCCTAAGTTAGCAAACAAAGTAATCCAAAAATTATTACAGAATCTAGAATCACGATAAAAAATAATGACTTTTGGTAAACCATGATTAGTGAAAACAGTTTTCAAAAACAATTGAGCAGCTTCAGATGCAGTTAAAGTTTTCTTGCATGGAATAAAATATGCTTGTTTGCTAAACCTGTCTACAACAGTCCAAATCATATCATGATTAGCTTTAGTGTTAGGTAAACCAGTGATAAAATCCATTGAAATCTGTTCCCATGGTCGTGATGGAATAGATAATGGCATTAGTAAACCATATTGTTTACCATGGTATCTTTTAACTCGTTGACAAACTAAATATTCAGATACAAAGTTAGATACATCAGTGTCCATATGTGGCCAATAAAAATCTTTAGTCAATGTACGCAAAGTAGATATAATTCCTCTATGACCTTGATATAGAGGACAATGAATTTCATGCAAAACAAATAATCATAATGGAACTGTCACACATAATCTTTTTATATAAAATATGAATCCATTAGTATAGGACACTGAATCAATAGGAATCCAATTATTTGCAACAATTTATTCCAATCAGCTCGAAAAGTAGAATCCTGATGATAAGTATCTTTCATAGGGATAAGGGAATCAAATGATATCACAGAAATATTGTGAATTGTCGGTCTTCTACTCAAAGCATCAGCAACAACATTTTCTTTTCCTGGTTGATATTGTATAAGAGGATGAAAACTTTGAATAAAAGCGGCCCATTTAATGTGTCGGTCAGATATTTGTGGTTGACTAAGAAAATGTCTAATGCTTTATTGGTCAGTTTTGATCATAAATTCAGATCCCATTAAATAATGTTTCCATTGACGTAAGGCTTGTACTACAACTAGCAATTCCTTGTCATAGGTAGAATATTTAAGTTTAGATGGTTTGAGTTTACAGCTAGAGTAGGCTATGGGATGAGAATCTTGCATAAGAATGACTCTTATTCCAGATCCACTAGCGTCAATAACTACTAAGAAGAATGGTCTATTGAAGTCAGGTAGTTGTAATACATGAGCATGAGTTAAAGCATGTTTCAACAAATCAAAAGATTTTTGTTGATTGTCAAATCAGTTATACACAATACTCTTCTTTAAAAGTTTTGTCAAAGGTAATGCAAGTAATGAGAAATTCCTCATAAACTTTCTGTAAAAGCTAGCAAGACCTAGAAAAGAACGTAATTCATGCACATTTTTGGGTATCGGCTAATTTAAAATTGATTCTATCTTTTTAGGGTCAACTTTAATACCTTCTTATGAAATAATATGTCATAGATATTCACTTTCTGTTTGAAAGAAATCACTTTTTTCTGGATTAGTATATAATTGATTGTCTTTTAACAACTTAAAAACTAAAGACAAATGTTCATAATACTCGGTCTCATTTTTACTGAATACTAATATGTCATCAAAGAAAACAATGACACAATGCTGATGTTTCAAAAATATGTGATTCATCATACGACTAAATGTGACTGGTGCATTAGTTAAACCGAAAGACATAACTAGAAATTCATAGTGTCCAAATTGTGTTCTAAATGCAGTTTTGAATATATCAAATTTGTCCAATCTTACTTGATGATATCCAAATTTAAGATCTATCTTACTGAATATGGCAGATCCTTGTAGCTTATCCATAAGATCATCTATCCTAGGAATCGGATATCTATTCTTAACAGTAATTTTATTTAGGACACGATAATCAATGTGCATGCGATAAGTATTATTTTTCTTCTTCACTAATAAGACAGGTGTACCAAATGGAGAACTACTAGATCTAATTAATCCTCTGTTAAGTAATTCTTCTATTTGATTTTGAATTTCTTTCTGTTCAATTTGGTTATGTCTATATAGTGCTTTATATTGTGGTTGTGTTCCAAGAATTAAATCTACATTATGATCTTCAGGACGTGAAGGTGATAATCCATGTGGTAAATCAGCAGTAAAACAATCTTGAAATTGGGCAAGAAATTGTGTATACCTAGGATGCATCTATTTTTCTTTAGCTTGAATTTCATTCGCCCATATTAAATAAGATTTGCTATTTTTACGTAATGCACATTTAGCCTGAGTATGAGTAAGCAGTGGAGAATTATTCAAAGCGTGCATACCATGCAGTGTAATTTGTTTTCCGTGAAAATAAATTTTAATTGAATGCGTAGAATAATCTATGTCAGGATTGTATTAATGACGCCAAGACATTCCTAAGATAATGTCACTGGACTGCAAAGGTACAACTAAGAAATTTCTTCGTTCAGTATAATTACCAATTTTAATTTCTAAATTATGCATCTCGTGTTCCATTATATCTCGTACCTAGGAATGCAGCCTTAATGCAATAATGTGTAGAAACAGTTTGTAAATTCAATTATTTGACTAATTTTGCAGAAAAATAAAGTCATGTATGCTCCCATCATCATGTAAAATAGTCTTTTATTTACCATGCACAAAACATTTCATTGTTAACAAAGAATGGGGAGTTGACATACCTGGCAAAGTATCCGAAGTAGTATCAATGTCATCATCATCTTCCGTAAAATCCGTCATTTTTTCGCATTCTTCTTTTTCTATTGCTCCCAAATAATTGATATATACGGATGGCTTTTTGGATTGGCAATTGGCTGCTAGATATCCAGGTTGATGACATTTGTAACAAACTATGGGTTTTGCTTTAGATACATTATTGGTAATGGAAGGAACTTTAGGAATGTTGGGATTTGACTGTGGGGATAGTTTAGGGTTTGAATTGGTATTTGATGGCAAGGCAGGTGGTCGTATCCAAGATTTACGAAATGAAGATGGAAGAAAACGACTTTGATTGAATCTTCGAAAATTTGAATTGAATTGTTTAAAACCAAAGTAACCATTAGTTGAAAATTATTGTGGTCGCTTGTCTCATCCGCGAATCTTGTCTTCAGTGTCATGGACCAAGGAAATTGCATCTTCAAGGGTTGTTGGCTTGAACATATTGACTTCCGCATAGAAATGTCCAAGTAGGCCAGACATAAACTTGCGTTTATGAGTTGCTTTAGGTACATCTTCGAGCATTCGTAGTTGCAGTAGAGCATTCCAGAAACGATCAGTGTATTGGAAAATAAGTTCGCGATCCTTTTGTTGTAGAAGATCCCATTGCTTAATAGCTTTTTCATGGAATTGAGGAGGAAGGAAATTCTGCAAAAAGAAAATTTGGAAAGTCTCCCATGTAGTAGAGCAATCAACGCTCTTGCGGACCACAGTCCACCATAAGGATGCTTGGTCAACTAAATGGCTAGTGACACATTTAATTTTGTCTTTCTCAACATATGTTTCTTCATGGAAGTAATCATCAAATTGACTAATAAAAGCAAGAACAATCTTTCCATCGCGTGATCCATTGAAAGTACGAAATTTGAAGTTTCTTTTACTTATCTTTGTTTCTTTGCGAATGAATTGGGCTTCAAGTATTGCATCAATGGTACGTCATATAAGATCTTCGGGTTGCGATCCCTCTTGATCGGTGGTAGATCGTTGCAAATTGGCCAATTGAACTTGCAAAGCTTGTCGGGCTCTTCGTTCTTCTTTAAGCTGCATCATAATCAAATCCAACTTTTGCTCCATCGTTGGTTCGGGTAAATTACCTTCAGCCATAAAATCGTCCATGTTTTGTTCAGTCATCCTACAAAATTCCAAAAGACCTCACACTCGAAATCTTGTTAGTGGGATAAGCGTAGCTCAAAGGCGGATTTACAAGACTTGTATATTTTGTTTGGCTTTTATGATATCTCTCCTTTACGATTGCGAAATTCGTTGTCGCAACCGTCTTCCAAGAAAATAGTGTTGCGTATAAACTGCGTATGAACTTCTGTTTTTGCTGAAACTGGTTCAGCAAGACTGCGAGTGTGAACAGGGACTTCTCGAAGCTCAAAAACCAATTCACCTTACGCACAGTATGAACGGCCGCTATAGAAGTTGTAGGAGATGACTTGTTAGACTTGGATGACTTGAAGTACTAAGAGAGCTTTGAATTTTAAACTTTAGTGACTAGCTTGATTTTCGTGGACCTCAAGATGTGTTCGGCCGATTTGACGACGGCGAGTTTATGCTGCCGCCACGAACGCAAAAAGTCGATTAGTGAAGCTTTTTTTTAATAAGCTTTTTGTCTTGTAAAGCTTAATAAGCTTTACCTTAAAGCTTTGAGAGATATGGAGGATTTCTTATCTGTATATTCCACGACTTGATGAAGGAAGTATCCGCGTGGTCCTCCGCCTACAGCGCGTCTCTCGCGATCAGAGGGTGCAGAAGGGGGTTCTTGACTGCCAAGAACACGCTGATATCGACCGTTCGCGACGAGACTGACTGTATAGCTCAATCGTTCCAAGAGCTTCGCCTTCGCGCGAGATGGTAAGCAATTGGAAGCTCTCGATCTCAGCTTCGCTCTGATACCACTGGTACACAAATCGGACGCCGTATGCGCGCGTAGTGAGCGTCAGAAGGTCCCCAAGAACAAAAGAACTCTACTTTTTACACAAAAACCAATGAAAAAAGCTTACACGACATGAACAAGAGACCAATTGGGTGCAATCTTCCCCCATGCCTTGTATAAGCGCTCCACAAAGCGTGTATTTAATATATTATTCATCTTCAAGCTCAAATAATAGCCCAATTTACAAAATGGCACGCTTTAGCTTTTGAGTTTGCTTTTGTGCCACTAAAGAATTAAAGCTATTGGGCGCCCAAGAAGTCAGGCGGTACCCAAATACAATGTCCAATACAAATATTTAGATCCTGAGCCCATGCGCATACAAAAATAATAAATAAATATCAAGCACTTTGATAAATAAGCGCGTCAAAATATCGGCGCCATGCCTAAGATACGCGCCCATCAAAAATTGATGATAATTTGAATACACGCTATCCTCCAATGCTTCCCACTGCCATTCACAATTGTTAGAAAAATAATACAATTAAACCGACAAAAGTGAATACCTAGCAGTCTTCAGCTACAAAAATAAATTGGTTAGAAATCAATCCTAACCTTAATTTATTATGAGTGCGCACTCTAAACTCATAAACGTTTATTAATTTAAATATGTATTTTGCAAAATCGCCCACTATGTAATCACCCATGTACACATAAAATTAACAAAACGCCCGAAAAGGATAAGCGTCCCCATCGACTTTTCGCACAAAGAATCCACTTTGTGTATGAGCCCCGGTAATAAAATTTTACGGAATCCACCGCAAAACCTCACGAAATCCACCGTGGCACGAAATCCACCGTGAAATATGCATCCTGGCATCATCGTCACCTCCTGCATGACAGCTTCAAACGTATGGTCGAAGTTGCAGTTGATGTACGAGGCTCCTTCCACCATGAGGGTCATTACTCTCTATGGCCAGCTCCAACAACTGAAGTTTGAAACCAAAGATACGATCCAATCATTCCTACTTCAAGTTACCCAAATCTAGGACCAACTTCGCACTATGCAGTATGCCCTATCAGAGATACATCTTGTTGGTACGGTACTCTACAAGCTTCCTCAAGAGTTTGATGGAGTGACGAATGCTTTACAGGCGCAAACATCTACGACTCGTATTAGTTTTTTTCATATGTCCTCGATATTGCTTGAGCATGAGGCGACTTCGCAACTACAGGGGTAGCTTCTGCACATTATGGAGGTTCATGTGAGGCTCTTACAGCTTCAAAGAGGGATTCAAAGACGAAGAAGTCAAAGGCCCACTGTTACCGCTCTGGCAAGAAGGGTCATTTACCAAAGGATTGCAAACACTTAGCGGCTTCCAAGAAGGAAAAGGAGCAGAAGATGAAGCGGGATGCGGACTCCTCTGACCAGTCATCATCTGCCTTAGATTCTGGCTCACATCCTTTGGCCAAGGTGAAGTCCAAGCCGCGGAAGGGATCCTTTTCCTCGAATCGTGGGAAGGGCTTGGTGGCCCCTTCCTCAACTGCTTTCTAGTGGTGGTGATGAGGTCATCCCTCATGACTCTTCAATGCCAAAGCGGGAGTGTGAGAGTGGTGAGATGGGGCAGCCATGCCTCATCTATATTTCTATACATATGCACAGGATCCGGAGAGGGACATCCCTGACGCATCGACTGAAGTCTGGCAGGTACAAATCCTAGAGCTAGGATTGCCATCTAGGTTCATGATGGGCTGGTTCTTTGATAGAGAGTGGTTGGCTTTTGTCTGGAGCTCACATGAGGGGACACTTTGGCGGTCTAGACTTTAGCCAAAGGAGAGGAATTCATGGTCATTTATGCATTGCGGCATTGGTGACAAGATGGTCAAGTGTGTTACATCAGTGGCATTGTTGACAAACATTAAAAGTTGCTATGATCTTCTCTATCTTCAGGAGCTCATACGATCGACATTGATATCAGGTTCTCTCTGAGACACCTTGGTGGTGGCTTGATCACCCATTGCTTGGGTATCCATGGTTCTACTTGGTGGTTCTATGTTGTAAGGTTTTTGATTCATTCTCATTGTACCATTGTATTGTATCAGATCACCCATGATTTGAGAGAGGGTGTTAGCAAAGTATGTCAGCTCATGTGTGAGTTTGAGCATGTATTATGGTTGGGCACTTTATGTAGTTATTTTAGGCATTTTTAGTATGTAGTATTTTATGCTATTGTGGCATTTATTCCTGCCAATCGGCCAGCATTAAATGTTGGTCGACCTGACATATTTTATGGAATTATTCATGCCTATATATACTTTGGGCTCGTCCTCCTCAGTCAGTTCGGCTCACCACCTGGAGGTCCTGTGGAGAGAGGAGCCGATGCCAGTGCCCACGCAGCCAATGACTCACTGTTGTATGCGACAATCTCGTGTCTGATATATGGATTCCAGTTCCTGAGCATACATCTGAGTTCTCATCTGTATTGTGTTCTTTCTTTCCCTTTCTCTTTTGTCTTGTGTTTCAGCAATTTATTACAACATATGTTTAAGCTTCCATTGCTGCTCTACTTCTGACACTCTCTCCAACAGGCATCACCTTCATCAGAGGCAATTGCACCTTGCATTTGGTTCCTGGCTGCTTCTCACCCTTTTGACGTCACTCCACAACTAGCGTTTCACTCCCAGAGGTTGTCTTCATCTACGTTTTCAGCATCTGGCTCATCCTCACCACGTGGCATCACTCTCAATAGCTGGCGTCACCTCATCAGGCTTGCGTTTGTAGACGGAGGCTTCATCGGCTGTCTCCTTGCTCGTAGATACCACTCTTCATCCCTGCGTTTGCAGATTCAGAGGCTCCTCACCATTCGACGGCAATCTCCCTGCTCCAGGCGACACCTCCTCATCCTGCATTTGCAGACTCAAGGGCTTCTTCGGTAGTCTTCCTACACTCCAGGGCTTCCTTTGTGCTACGGCACCCTTGTATCAAATTCACTTCATCAGCATGATTCATCTTTCATCATCTTCCGTGTTTCTTTTCTCTCTCAGTGTTTGCCGTACACTGTGTTTTCCTCCGCAAACCCTACTGTCTCTTTGGTCACTTAGTCATTTTGACAGGTGCCCTTAGTGCATTCATACTAAGTCACCTCGTAACCACTATGACCAATGCTACTAGCACCGGCACCCACCCGGATATCCAGCAATATATAACATCAAAGTTTTAGGCCATCACTAGACACTCAAATGTATACCACTCTACATTCTAGTACATCGTTAGTGGGAATGCTTATACCACCCTTTGGCACTACCTTACACACAACCGCAAGTGCGTCACTTTGTCCTATGATCCTATTGTGTAGGGGATCCCTCTCCTGCAAACTGTACCACCCTCCTTGATTGCTCAAATGCGCAAATCCCCATCTTTGTTGATGAGTCACGTCCTTCTTTAAAGGAACTAGGGAGTAGAAAGGAATCACCTACACATTTCGACCCAATCCCAACTTTCTCGATTGACCCTACACATGAGCCACATTCCCATGTCGATGGTCAATCTCCTTTGAAGAAAAAAGGAAGAGGTACACTCACACCCTCACAAAGACCCTCTTGGCACTTCTTGTCTTAAAAAATTGGTTTTGTACTTTTGCCAAAAACTTGGCCATGTAGATAACAATTGTCGCTCAAAGACCCACACCAAAAATCACCTCATCCACAGCTAAGGGTCTTCTACCCACACCAAAGCTAAATCCAAACCCATTCCTATGCCAACCTCGGCCCATTTCACGATGGTATTTCCACTCCAAGGAGGTTGAGAGCAAGCCTTCCCCAAGGAGGAAACACACTTTCTCTAACCCCTAGTATCCATGTTCATCAGTGGCTAGCCACCAATGCAGTGGATCCTAGATCTCCCCCTCAATCAATGCCTCATAGCATCTCTGACCGGTTCAGTCGTTCTCTTCCCCTAGGCTAGTTTCTTAGGCGTCCTAGGTTGTCCTTAGGGATTTTAGGCTAGTTTTCTTTAGGCTTAGCCATACTTTTTCAAGTCTTCCACTACACACTTCCTTCTTTCTTTACTTTTGCTGCATCTCACTCTCAAAACATGCAAACCATCTATGAAACATTTGGTATGTCAATTTATTTCTTGATCTTTTCACATTGGCTTTTGTATTTTAACTTAGGACTAACATTGCATGTCCTACCATTTATATGTAGCATGTCTCCCTCACTCATCCATTGTGATCATTATTCAGCCAGCCCTTCTCATTCTTCTCTCATCCCCCTACTATTTAGCACCCACACAAACACTCAGTGTTGCGTGTTGGGGCTGACCATTGCAACCTTGTACCTTGTAGCCATCAATCACTTTGTTCCTTCTCTCACTTGCATTTCATTCGATCTCCTTCTCTATTCACCCCATATTCGCTTTTCTTTCCATTGCACATCACCTCTCAATAGCCATCATAACAAGGTAACCGAGAAACATTTCACCCTGGAAACATTTCACAATTGAAGCATCATGTTTCAACACGAAATGTTTCATACTTGGGTAGGACCTAAGTGAAACACTACATGAAACGACAAAATCACACGCTTAAAGTACATTTACTCGCTAAGTTTTTAATAGAAATTGCTATTTTTTGTGAGAGTGAAGCTGGTATACGAAACATTATAGATTGAAACGTTTCATTTGTGAGACGTGTTTCATATTTCAAGCCTCGCAAGACGTATTTCAGGTTACCATGCATCACAATCTACTCCCTTTTCGACATCGAAGGGGATTAGATTGGTCTACGAGACTGGACTTTCACTTCTCAAGTCCCCCTCGTCTCTATAAAGACATCAGAGGTTGAGTCCTTGGTCCAAATTCACAAGTTTCCTTCACATACCACTACCACAAAGGCCCATCCAACACAACCTTGTGTCTATCATATCATTTGGATGGTGGACAATGGAGTGAGCTACACATCATGTGACTCCGCTTAAGGACTTATTTATCTCTCCTACATAAGTAGCACGACATGTCTGACAAAAAACTCCTCAAACAAGATTCACAGATGTTGATCGCATCAAGTTTGATACTAATCAGCGCTCAGATCTCACTATATTGGACACTGTCTAATATGCATCCCAACTTGGGGTGAATCTTTTATCTATCCATTGGTTTTGCCGTTTGGGAAGAGCAGTCTTTTTAACAACAAGCACAATCGACGTACTTGATGCCAAGACCAACCTACCGATTGCTCGCAATGAAGTGCACCCTAATGGCCTATATCTAATATCCCAATTTTTATCCTAGCCAATAGTTGAGGGGTTTGAATCTCATCATAACCATTGCTTCTACATCCAAAAATCCTTTAGATGAGAAGCACCTTTGGCATTTCTATTTAGGCTTCCTTGGTTATGACTATCTTTATGAGAGGTCCCAACAATAGTTGGTCGAGGGCCTTCCATGCCTGAAACTATCCAAGGATGTTTGCCAAGTATGTCAACTAGGGAAACAACGTCTCAATCCATATCCTCAGCACTCTACACATAGAGCTAATGGGCCACTTTGGTTGATTCATGAAACCAATCTTCCTTCTTGGCAAGGGTGGTATAAATCTAATTGAGCTCAAATTACAGCAAGCATTAAAACCTGGAAATATACACTTTACCACTTAATCTTGGACAGTTGACACCCGATTGGCCCCAACAATTGGCACCCCTTGCAACATTTCTTTAATTGTATTGCTCTAATTTGAAATGCAAAGAGATATAGGCTGATCCCTCTTTCAAATTCAATACAACGGGCTGTCATAAATGACCAACACTCACAATTTTCCCCTTGATAGTACAGCAATCCACGCACAGATTGGGTCACAATCTCTTGCATGTGGACCACAATAATTTGAGAATGGGCTGCCCCTTGGTTCCGCTGCAAATATCTTGCCTTTAGCCACTACTACAAGTTTTGGGTCTTCAGTAATTGCGCAGAAATCCCAAGGTAGCCGTGGAAACCTTGATTTCTGCTGTAAATTAGGGTTCAGCAGCAAATTCTGCAATTGTTCTACCCATGTCCTATTGCATTGTGCGATCAGCTGTTGCCTCAAAGCTCATTCGACAGCTGCTCCTTAATTGCTCAGCCTCTCAATGCTAGAATGACCAGCCCCCAAACAGCCCTCCTCCACTTTGCATGGGAAGTTTTGATGTGTGGCAGCCTATTTTGCCACTTGGTAGCTTTTTAAAAGTAATTTCAAGCTTTAATTTAATTCCTGAAAATTAATTAATTAACCATTTGACCTTGCCCAAGAACTCACTATTTCCTATTTGCATTAATTGTGCTAACCCCCACTGGAAATTCAATTGTCCCACATATTAATTGGCCTAGGACTAACATTAATTAAATAATTAATGCCCAATCCCAATGTCACCACTGGACATTTAATGGCCCAATAAATGGCCTAGACCCAAACTGACACAGTGACACAAAGCACCCACAAGTACCTATCTAGCAATAACTTTGTACAACTTTTGCTAATGTTACCCAACCACTGATCACTTGGATCATCAAGGTATTCACAATCACTTAACTGACTTTGCAGTTCACATGTGCACCTCACATGGGAACTTAATAATGCCAAAGCTAGGCATTAAAAATACACGTCCTTGTGACACTTGTCAACTTTAGTGGCACATCACCCACTACAACCATAAATGGAGCACAGTATTTTTTCCTATTGGTGGATGATTTTTTTAGATACATGTAGGTATACTTTCTTAAACAAAGAAGTAAAGCCTTCATACATTTCTTGACATGGGAGCATTTGGTTCAAAATCAAACGGGTGTCCATTAAGGAAGATTGAGGAGTGAAAATGGTGGTAAATTTGTCTCCCATGAATTTTTCGAGTTCTTGCAAGAGTAGGGCATTTAACGCCAACTCACCTCCACCAACTCCCCTTTATAGAATGGAGTGGTGGATAGTATGAACCAGACCGTGATGAACATAGCATGCTCATGTTTGTCACATCCAATGGCATCCAATTAGTACCATTCAATATTAGTATGGTACTAATCTTGAAAATAGAGAGGATGGAGGGCATAAGGGTAGACGTAGAGTGGAGGTAGGGTGAAGGAGAGCTCGAGGGAGTAAGGGGTAGAGAGCTTGAGGAGACAATTTGAGAGTAGAGCACTTGAAATTTGAATTTGAAATTAGAGAGGGAGAGTTGTTTTTTTTGTGATATCCAAAGTGCCATAGCACTAGCTGGCAACCCAATTATCAATCCGAAGTAGAAGCATATTGAGGTCCGCTATCACTTTACTCCAGAGTAGGAGAAACTAAACCCCATTTGAGTCTGACAATCTCATCCATATCTTGACCAAATTAGTCAATCACCCAATCTTCCGTTACCTGGATCGGCATTGGTACTCCCTCCCCAATCAACATGATGAAGAGAGGGGGGGGCCCATAGCATTTCCTTCCACCCTCTACTGGTGAGAGGGGCAGCTACTTCTCTTGGTGCTTACAGGATTTTGGTGCTCATTACTTCATTTCCATTAGTGACTTGTATCATTGTTTATATGTGTCATGATGATCATATTTGCAAAAGGATGCTTGAGCAAGTGAACAATTCCCGCATGAGGACATAGTCCAAGTGGCACCCCTACACTTTGTATGGCATTCTATTTGAGCATGATACCTTGAATTACCCTTTGCATACTTCATGCATTGGCATTGTGTTCATGTACAAATGGGGTGCTTTGGATGGGGGAAAAACCTGCATATGCAGGCATCCATCGAAGGATGAATACTCCTTGCACTGTACAAGCGATCCACTGTATTTGCAGCACTTCATATAGCAGCCTATAATGGATCTAGTGTACTTGCAGAACTTGATATGGCGGTCTATCATGGCTGCTTATGGGTTCACACCATTCAATGAGTGAAAAAGGCTAAAGCCAAGTAAAGTGAGTAGGTGATGTGGCAAACATGCATCTAACTTAGAATTATTGCATTAACATAAAAAATGTTGTGCAAGGCTAGGAAGTGAGTCGAAACCGTATTCCATGTTTTCCACACCTTCTTTCTCTACTAAATCTAAAATCTCAAATCAGACCACCAAGCATAACAGTCAGCCTATCAGGATAAGCTACGTCAGAAATGCCAAATGTAGGAGGTGACAACAGAGGATCCTTACATATATAGGTGCCCTGCCTACTATGAGATACGAGGCAACTACCACTGCCTGCAGCCTCTCTACTATCTAGGAGGGATTTGGTCTGCTACATCATGTTATGATATTCCCTGACCAGAGATGTCTGGAACTCTACTTTTTGGAGATTCTCAAGACACTGAGATGTACTAACCTAGCCCTAAGAGGCACGCAGTAGCATTTAGTATACAAGACAACAAGCACAAAGATGGGGCTGCAAAAATCATGATGAAGAAGTGAAGGTGAGATGATGTGATATTCATAGAGCTCTAGTATATACAAATGAACTGCACACTGGATGGTACAACAGATAGGACCCAACATCCTTGAGACTAAAGTAACCGCATTTTGAGGTGAACAAAACGATGAATTATGAACACAGTCATGATTATCCTGTCATCCTAGTGCACTAAGGTGAGCTGTTCCATGGAAAATATACCAATTTCTATTTGGGTAACACGTTTATGGAGAGCCATGTTAGTATCTCCATCCATAGCCATCCATTTTACAATTGGTGGCTACTTCATGTATTTAGCGACAAACTGCTCATGCATAAGCAAGATTGCCAGTCCATAACTTAGTGTTCTCAAAGGTCTCCTACATAGAGCTTAAAGCTTCCTCCCCAAAAAATAATCCTCTTCAAACCTCCTGTTGTGCTAAGAAATGCACTTACCCACTTAAACAGCCCCAAAACATGCTTATTTTAGGCTTATTTTAGCCAAAACCCTAAAACGGGAAGCGGATCGAGAAAGTTAAGTGGGAGAGGATCTAGAACCCTAATTTTCTATAAATTGGCAGCCAGCCCTCCACTCTTTCACAATCTCGTTTTTGCAGGTTTCAAGTGCTACCAACTTGCTGCCCACACCCCGGTCACAAAGGACATCTCAGCCCTTGCTGTCCATCACTATTCCCTACAATCTGGCGCCTGTTTCCAGCCCTCCACACGTTGATTGCTGTTGTTTGTGCCTGTGACTGACTACTATTCATCTGCACTGCTATCGTACAACCTGCCACGCCAGCAAACTGTTGCATTTGCAGGCTCCAATTGCAGCCCTGACAGTTTTCTCTCTCCTGTTTGCAATCGCTGCAGTCTCTCTCTCCTGTAGGCTGTCCTGCCTGCGTTTTTAGTCTCTCTCCTACTCATTACCCTTATCCTGATCCTTGAGATACAGGAGTTCGAAGTTCAGCATTCATTCACTGCAGTGTGTTTGTTGCATGAGCGTCGTATTATTAGTAGTCATATCATTTCATTTATTCACTGTGTTCATTGTCTCTGAGTTACTCTAATCCTAACCCTAATTGTGTTCTTTTTATCAGTCTGTGCTTTGTCGTACGGTTTCTGTTTATGTTTATGTCAGGGTATTTTTCTTTACACCTCCTATTTTCCAAGATTAAACCACTCTACTATCACATCTTGCATCGAAAACAAAATGTTAACTTCTGCAAACAAGCTAGCTATTGAAACCCCTATACATCTTTTGTCCATAAATAGTGGTAAAGGTGTCATATGGCAGCGGTACATCAGTGCACTCAAAGCTTTACAAGCAAGAAAAAGTTTCCAAACCACATGAACAACAGCAAATAACTGGATAAAACAACGTACTTGGGATCCAAGAACGGCCGCAGATCTAACATCTCTGGAAATGTGACATGGCCACTGAGCTTGTTTAGTCGTCCACGCATGTCTTGGGCAAATCTTTTTAAATGAACAGTCAAAATTGGTGGGGCCTTAGAGATGAGTAACCTCTTTGTTGCATCTCTTTTAACAGCTTGTTGATGCCCAAGCTGAGATTTCCTCTTCATATTTTTCCCTTGAAATAGTTGTTTATTTGAAGTCTTTAAAGTGGAAGCTGCCTTATCCTTAGGCATGCTTAAAAAAGCCCCTGAGGATTTGTTTCCTGATAGATTCAGATTGGACTGTGCATCTTTTTTTATAGAAGATGTCATACAAGTCCCATTTGACATTTCATCCATTTTTGGGGCATCGTCCTGTTTGAGAAGTCCAACACTCAATACATCATTTTGGCGGTCCATATAGCTCGAATTTTTCTGAGGGTTGTTGACCACCAAAATGCTACTGGCTTTTTGATCTACACAACCATTTTCTAGGTCTGTTGGCTTTAAAAGAGACTGATTACCACAAACCTGGCCACTGTCCAGTTCATTCAACCTTGCACTGCCATTTGCAAGTCTGCAGTTTAGATGCTCTTTGACTTCAACAGTAGCATGACACTCCTGTGCCACCCTATTACTTTCCATGTGTGCTGAAAAAGCCCCATTTTGAAGTTCTTTTCCAACAGGACAGGCTTGATCAACAGTTCCATTTTGTTTCCAGGTAATCGAGGAACTGCTATCTTCATGTAGCAGGGCTCCATTTCCATGAGTTGAAGGAACGGATAAGCTCTCCTCAGCTCTAACAACAATATCTTCACAATGCAACTTGCAAGTTTCTTTCTTCATTTCTGAATGACCACCTTTTACACAACTTTCTTTATTCAATCCCAGATGCCCTTCCTTTCGATCCCCCTCTTCAAAAGGTGTGCCAGACACTTCGTCCTTGCCTTCATTGTCTGATGTTAAAGTTAAAATCTTCGCCTTCATATGCTTTGTGCAACTTTCACATTCCCAAGCATTTTCACCAGAAAGCAGCTCGGCTTTGGTGAAGTCAGCTAAACAGCCTTCAAGAGATAGCGGAAAAATGGCCTCTTGAAGGTCAATCAACCTCTCTAGTCCAGTTCCAACATTTCCTCCATCAAAAGCTCCACCATCAGCATCCCAACTTCCATCCACACAAGATTCTTCAGGTGCCTGAGAACTTTTCAAGCAGGCTTTAGCTTCCATGCCTTGTTCAGTCTCGCCAAAGCTCTCCTCTTCTTCAAAGAGCTGCGCAAAACCATCAAGACCAGCATCATCCTGCTTCACTACAGAGCCTGGCACATCTTTCTCCTGACTTTGCAGTGAAGAAGTAGCCTCATTCTCACATTTACCTGCCTCTATGCAAAGTTTTTGTTCCTCTCCTTTATATTTGCTTGGCAATTGCAATGGTTCGTATGGTAACAGCAGAGTACCAGCAGCCAAAGGCAGTGGTCCATCCTGCTCAGACTGTGAAACATCCTCAGTACTCACTGCCAAATTCACTGAAGACTCCTCATTGAGATTGTCGACAGCAGGATCATTTTCAGTTGAGTCTGAAGTATTATGAGGCAAGATCCCAACAGTCTCTCCAGCCCCCTCAGTATTCTGCAATGGCTGCAGGTAACCTATCTCAGTCAATGGTTGGACATGATTATCATTTTCCTGAAGACTCTCTACTGTGTGAGCCACCATGCTGCTGCTGCTTTGCATGGTACTTGAATTATCCTCAAATCCCTGCAAAGTTCCTTCTGCCAACTGAGTTCCACCTCCAACAAAATCCAACCATCCAAAATCTGCTGAAGATGTGTCTACACCAGAACGAAATTTTGTTGAAGAACCTCCCTCTTCAGTGAAAAACCTGGACTCCGCTTTCTGAACAGATGATAATATCTGCAGAGAAACAACCTTGGTTTCAGATGCAGCCGGTCTTGACAGAAGTGGACTCTTAGTTAAATCCACCTTTTCAGCTGCTTTAGTGGGTTTCATCTCTCTAGGTGAGGACACTTTTTGTAATCTTCCTCCCGAAGAAGATGAAGACCGTTGATTTGCTTTTGCCTGGTTTTTCTTTGCAAGTTGCCTTGTAGGAATTTGCAGAGAAAGATCAAGTATGGGCTCATACACAACAGATGAATATCCACACTCACAGCAGCACACAGTACTAGACAACTGACCTCCAAAATACTTATCTACAAGTGTGGAACTTTGAGTCGGGGCAATTGGCTTTCCACTATCTTTGGGAAATCCTGAATCATCTACTTCAGAAGCTTCAATTGATCCACTGCTTTTGACCGACTTTCTATTGTCTGCATCTACAGGCTTTGTGCTCTGTTCTTCTGAGTTTAATCCTTCCAGCAAACATCTCAGGAGCTCATGACTGTCCTGCTGTTGGAAACCCCTAAAGCGAGGAGCTTTTGCACATATAGCACCAAAGAGAGACCTGGGGTTGTAAGCTACACTACTTTCCCAGCACAATCGACCCTTTACACCTTTTTTCAGGCCAGATTCATATCCTATAGAATCTGTGGATGCCTTGGAGGATGAGCAATCAGAGTTTGTTTCTAGAAAAAGCCTTCTCAGAGAAGATGTTAATGGTCCTTCCACAGCCTGAGAATCTTGTGTGAAATAGTCACGAAGCATATCAAGTGCCAGAAGATTTTGCATAACTGAGTTGAAAAAGCAGGTATTGCCCAAATTAATCAGGCCTTTCACTTCCCGGCTTCTTTTAGGAAGCAAAGAATGTGTATTCGAATTTGCCTGAGCAATTGGGCTTTCTAAGGAGACTCCATCAAGTGAAACAACTTCCACCGGTTTGCTATCTTCAACAACAGAAACACCCCTCCCTCCAGCCTTTAAAGTGCCAGTTTCTTTCATCAGCTTCTCACGCACAAGTTTCATTGCTTCTTGAAGAGGTGCATTGCCCAGCTGCCTGATATCCTCAGCTTCCCTATCTGTTGGGAGGTAAAAATCAACAGCCATGTTGCACATAAAACACCAACAAATAAGTTTATCACCAGATTGTAAAGCCAATGGATGCTTTGCAATGAGAGAGTGCTTCCAGGCATGTCCTGTTGGTGCCTCATCGTCCTGGCCAACCTCTTCATTGCTAGCATCATTCTGCTCTACAGTGCTCTTGTTAACTATTGAGCCACATCCCACATGACCACATGCCAGGCAGATCCATTTCTTCGATATATTACTTGGTGAATTCTGCATCAACTTCTTCTTTGCTGATTTCGCTTTGCCCTTCTTACCTGAAGTAGCTTTACTGTCCTTGATGCAATCCTGGCATAAGGAAAGAGTGCATTTAGATTTTCCAAACTGCACCGACAGTCTGTCTATGTTGACACCTCTGTCCAGATGTCTGCACACCTTCCCACAACCACCCTTCATGGAGACAGGGGATGAATGATCCTCTACTTCCGGTGAGGCTGTGGGATCCATGCTGCTGATCTCCGTCAAATCCTCTGCTTGGGAAGGAGGAGGCAGACTACGGGGGGCTGAGCGCGTTGTCGCACTGCGAACCTGAACCTGCTTTTTCTTGCTCCTCTTTCCGCCCATCTGTTCGTCTTGGGCGCGGTATTTGAAGCAGCAAACCAGGTGAGATGGATTGATGCCCACCGTTATGCCACTCCTACAGGATGACTCTCCTGCAAGGAGCAACCTGGGGAGAAAAAAAGACAACGCGGGGGGAGGGGGAGGGGGAGGGGGTGGAGGCCGGATGCCTGATGCAGTATTTGTGCAAATGCTCGGAAAAAATCACCTTCAGAATCAGTTGCTTCAAAGAATAGGAGCTTGATCTCTCTCAAAGATGGAGCCGAGTGTATTGATTGTCCTGCACAGAACAGAGACTAGACTGATTGTCCTGCACAGAAGAGAGGTTAAAAGGCCTCCAAAAGAGCTACCTTTCTTTAGAGTGGCGAATGAAGAGGCCCCAATCGTCTCAGCTCACACAGCAAACCGATCGATGGGTAGGAATCATAGCCGGTCCCAATATGGGAAGTGATGAAAGCGCCCCCCTGCGTGAACAGGAAACAGTGTTGCCGGCTATGGCCCAAAGGCATGCATGTATGTAGCGTAGGCACTGTCTGTTGGAAGAGGGATAAGAAGCGGGCAGGAGGCGTAGGAACTGAACTACATCGTGATTATTAGTCTAGCGGAGAGACTGCCCGCCGGGAAAAACGCACAAAATCACTCGACTGCAGCAAAAAAATTAAACCAAATCAACAGAAATCGAAATAGCTTTTTTTCCTTAAATGTGAATACTAATTTATACCATCTTTTTCCTTTATCTTTTAGAGACATTATGGAATGCTTTTGAGAAGATATCCAATGTTGAGATGGACCATTGATTGCAATACCACCAAGTGGTCAAGGAGGTGTCACATGGACCTCCCTTCCCATGTTGATGACCACCTTAAGAAAGAGGCAAGGGGATGCAAAAGCATTGTAGCATGAGCAAGCTCCCAAAGTGAGTAGGCAAGATGGTGCAATGGAGATGGACTATGTTGGGGCCACTCATCGAGATATTGACATGGAAGTTATGGAGAAAGAGCTTCATATTGAGCTTAAGGCTTTTTTTGATAGGAAGAGGCAATTGGTCCATGAGACAAAGAAGATCCATGAAGCCCCTGTTGCCTTCTCACTCCAATGCCTCAAACAATGATACGCAAACTTCTCTTCTATTGGAGTTTTTACTTCATTGGGTAAAGTTACTATGGCATACCCACCCTTAGCTAAGTTGAGCATTGACCTGTTTGCCTACATAATCTCACTCCTGCCCCTAAAATGGTACTAGCTGAGATCTACAACTTGACCTTCGATAATTAGCACCCAACTGTATTCCTATTTAGTATGTTAGGAAAGCACCCTACTTATCAAGTCCACCTATCCATAACATCACCATGACATTATCCACCCACTTTCCATCCATGCACCCTATATTTTAAGTCATTTAATTAAGGTCCTACCACACTGTGGAGACTTAAAAAACAACTTCATCAATTATCTTGTTACATAAGGTTCATTGAATGACCTTTAAGCACGACACAGAATAGTTGAAAACAATCTTTCTAAAATAGTTTAAGTGAATTTTAATTGATTACTTTAACTTGTCTCAAGTCCAAGATTGATATCCCACCATTGGATATTCTGACCACCTCTAGGGTCCTTCACCCTTACCTCTTTCTAGAATTGGGGTCTCTCTGGTGTCCATATGTTGTGCCCAACTGAGGTTTTCTTCTCTCATCTTAGGCAAGTGGGGTTTAACATTAACACGACCAAAGTCCTCCTCATGTTGCTATAGGAGGGGACCTTCTTCTTAATGTTTAATCTCATCATCTAAGTGGCAATCTCACACTCTAGATAGCCGAGTGATAAAGTCAACCCTGGCAAGACTCAAGGGGAAGTACAATACCAATCGCACTTCATCATTTATATTTTTAATTTCTCTTGATCACATCACATCAACAACATCCAAGGTAAACTCTTCAATCACATCCAATCATTCCTAATGATCCCAGTGCATAATCCATGTTCTTGGTAAACAAAGCAACTATAAAAGCACCTTGTGGCTCTTATCACATATGCATTTCATGTCTCCATTATCCTCCCCAACTCGAAGGAGTTAAATTACATCCCATAAGCTATCATGTACTGCACTCTTATGCACAACCCTCTTCCTTAGCAAGAATAGTAGTTCTTCATATTAAGTACCCATGATATCGTGAACCCCCTAAACAAATCTACAATTTAGTGTATTCTTACCTTCTCACAATCTAGCTTAAAATTCATGAAAATAACGTGCTAGAAAACACCTAGAACCTTTGGAAGTGACATAAACTACCCCTATGCAGTAGTCCAATCATTTTGACTATTTCATGATTTAACCCTTTAAAGCTATATTTCCTTATAACTTTCAAATAATTTTAAACATAATTACCTAAGAAAAACTTGGACTTTGTGAATGATGTTTGCATGCTTTTGATCACATCTGAGGATAGCCTTGTGACATTAGTGTGTGGCTTTGAAGGCAAACATTAAAATAGAAATATGACTTAATTGAAATAGGAGGTACATTATAGTGCCCGTCTTACATGTCGTGGAAAAGAGGACATAGACTAGAAGACACTGTGTGAGCTTTTCTACATGACACTAAGGTTGAGAGTGAACGATGGGACAAAAGTAGGAGTGCTTGGTCAATTGTGTGAGAAAGATCAAGAGAAGAGCCAAAAGATGAGGAGCAATACATGTAGTCCTCGAACAAACACAACATACCTATTGATGTCTTGAATCTACTTCTATGCATACTTCTATGTAAGGATTGTATACTTTATACTTATGGGCTGCTATCTAAGGCTTGTTATTTGTTAAAAGTTATTGCATTAAATTGATGCAAATAGGGAATTTGAGGGCAACTCAGTGCTATCATAAAACTCTTCATTGCTCTATGCACTTGGCTATCGCAAAACAAGAGACATATTGGATTGTTTTTATGCTTTCTTGAACCATTGTTATCATGGGTTGCAAAACTAATATATAAGGTTAAAAGGAGGGGTGTTTGATAATCTAGTGCAAAGTTTATTATGTATATACAAGATGAATAAATCCCAAGGATGTTCTTATGTATGAATAGGACTATTTTGGGTCTTGTTTGTTGTCCAAACTTTTGTATGATGAAGTATATGCACATAGGACTGACCATAGCCAAATATATATTGAGCAATAGAATCAAAATTTGACATATATATAGATATATATGTTCTACTTGGTTTGGAAGTAAGCACATATGGATATATATGGCATGTATACTCGTGTTTTGAGTATATCTAAATCCTTATGTCTAGATCTACATACCTCCTCTCTTTCTTTTCATCTTCTACCACAAGTATATGTCATTCTATGCCTATAAGCTATTTCATCCTGAGACCAATGTCTTTTGGCCATGCACACAAAGTCTCTTGACAATATCCATGCATTTTTGTAGCAACATAGAAGCACGAAAATGAGAAGCATGGATATAAGAAGAGAGAAGAGTGAGAAGTCATAGCTTCACGTGTGAATCAAGAATTCTGTGTACCTTGATCTACTCACATTCATTCACTTATAGCCTTCTTCTTCTCCTTCTTCTCTCTACACACACACACTCTCTCTCTCTCTCTCTCTCTCTTCTCAACCTACCAACCTCCCTGATGATGTTGAAGAAGGGGGAATATATCTTTTATAGTGAGGGATAATTATAAAAAATTGGTTTTATATATACATATCTTTATATTTATATTTATAAAGGGGATGATTCATAAGGAGTTATGGTGGAGACATGCTTTATCCAAGGCAACATCAGGTGATTTAGGGAGTGTTGGATTTAGGGTTGAAAGAATGCAAGCACATAGCTAAGAGAAGAGAAAGCTGGAGAAAGGGCAACTCAAAGAGTATTGAGAGGTATGGAAGAAAAAGATCTACAATATTAAGTATGCCCTAAAGTGAATAGGCATATATAGAAGGCCGATGGGGAAAAAAACTCTAAAGAGGAAAAAAGTACCTTAGTAGTCATAAGTGTGTTCACACATGTCACTACCAAAAACATGGTAACAAATCACCTCAACACTATCTAAGTGTGTTCACACATCACTACCAAAAAATATGTTAACAAATCCCCCCTAGGAGTGTTGCACTGAACAAGAGTTGGGACTCGTGTACAGGGAAGTGCCAAGCCTAGTGGACTCGATTAATCCACAAAGGGCAATAAACTCAAAGCTTTTGTGAAAATCTTTAAGCTTCTCATGAGGCAAAGCCTTTGTGAAAATATATGTAAGGTTGTCCTATGTTAGCACATAGACCAAGCTTATCTCTCTTATAGAGAGTATCTCCCTGACATGACAATAGTACATCTCAATGTGCTTAGTATGTATATGGAATACTAGATTCCATGCATCTACCAAATCACTCTAACTGTTAATGAAGATGGTGGTGGCAATAGCCAAATCAGCCAAAAGGCATTTGAGCCAAATACACTAAACCATAGCTGTGAAAGCTACCCTCTACTCAACTTCACGACTAGAAGTAGCCACAATGGGTCGGTTCTTACTCAACCACGATATGCATGAGCTACCAAGCATGAAACAAAAATCACTTGTGGATACATGAGTTTCATAACTTGAAAGGGAGCGACGGATCGAAGGTTGGACTCGAGAGCTATGGCGGGAGAGCAAGATCAAAAAAGGGAGAGACTAGAAATGGGAACTCCAACAGTCACAATGTGTGACCGGGCCTTTCTTTATTTAAACTGTAACTAAAAAAATAAAGAATAAAGTGAGGGTGACTGGCGCCCGCCACCTGCATTGTGCAGTGGCGGTGACTGTCAGTGTAGTAATACATGGGCGGCTAGGCAGAGGCGCCTTTATCCCCAACAACCTCCCACTTAAAGGCGAATCTACCCCAGTGAGGAGTGAAAAGAAAAAGAAAAAAAGACAGTACAACATGTACACATGTACAACAGGATGAGGAAAGACGTCATCTCATCCCACGCCCACTGAGGAAGGCAAAGCGCTCTATAGAGAGGCTTTTTGTGAGCAGATCTATAGGATTCTGGTCAGTCGAGATCTTGACAAGATCAACAGACTTGTCCTCAATAACCCCACGTATGAAGTGATACCTCACCTCAATGTGTTTCGTCTTCACATGGAAGACCAGATTCCTGGCTAATTGAATAGCACTCATAGAATCCAAATGCAATGTAGGGATAGTATCAATACCAAGGTCAGCAACTAAATGACCCAACCAAATGGCCTCCTTGCAAGCCTCAGTGACTGCAACATACTCGACCTCTGTAGTAGAAAGGGCCGTGCATTTTTACACCCTGGACATTCAAGAAACACCACCTCCAGCATAGATGAATACATAGTCGGAAGTGGACTTCCTACTATCTGCATGTCTTGCATAATCAGAGTCAGTGTACCCCACGACTCCTGTATCTTGGCTGCCATAGCATATGCACATATCTGCAGTGCCCTTTAGGTACCTCATGATACCCTTCACGACATCCCAATGCTTCTTGCCAGGTGTAGCTATATAGTGTGCCACAACACCAACTGCAAAGGCAATGTCTGGACGAGTGGCTATCATGGCATACATAAGACTGCCCACTGCGGATGCATAGGGAATTTTGGCCATCTCGGCCTTCTGCTCTTCTGTCTGCGGACAATCAGCCTGTGATACCTTCACATAAGAAGGCAATGGACAGCCAATAGGCTTTACGTCCTATATGCGAAAGCGCTCAAGGACTTTATGAATGTACTCCCCCTGTGACAAGTAGAGGAGTCCCTGATGCCTGTCGCGTGTAATGTGCATACCAAGTATGTGAGCAGCATGTCCCAGATCTTTCATCTCAAAGCTCTTCTTAAGCTGAGCCTTAGGAGCATCTAGCTCATCATGAGCTTTCCTTGCTATCAGCATATCATCCACATAGAGTATCAAAATCAATAAAGAACCATCACGGGCTTTCTTCACGTAAAGACACGGATCCATAGCACTCCGGCTGTAGCGCTGTGACTGCATAAAGGCATCAAACTTATGATACCACTCCCTAGGTGCCTGTTTCAAGCCATAAAGACTTTTCTTCAATTTTCACACTAGGTTCTCCTTGCCAAGTTCTACAAAGCTCTTAGGCTGCTCCATATAAATCTCATCATACAAGTCCCCATGTAAGAAAGCCGTCTTGACATCCATCTGGTATAAATCCAAGTCAAGTTGAGTAACCAAAGCCAAGACTAAGCACAGGGTGGTTATCTTAACCACAAGAGAAAAGACCTCATCAAAGTCCACACCATGCTCCTGCTTAAAACCCTTTGCTACCAATCTAGCCTTGTATGCCGGCTTGGGATGTACATGGGTACTTTTTAGCTTGTACGCCCACTTGCATGGCAAAGCCTTCTTGCTCGCAGGCAAGGAAACCAAATCCCAAGTGTCATTCTTATGCAGGGAGTCTATCTCAGACTGCATAGCCCTCTCCCAAGAGTGACTGTCACCCCTACGCATAGCCTCATCATAAGTGAAAGGCTCTCCTGCATCTGTAACCAAGACATAATGCATCGAGGGCTGAAATCTATCTAGTGGACGTCTGTCTCTAGTAGACCGTCTCATGGCAGGCTCTACTGCCTGCCCAGTTGCCTGTCCAATGCCCTGACCATGAGCATCTACTGCAGCTGTAGGCTGTCCAACTGGCTATGCGGGAGCTCTCAGCTCCTCCTAAATTATGATACTGCAAATCTCAATAACTCTCTCAGGCTGCCTATGCATCTTGTCTTCATGGAAGACTACATCATGACTGCAGATGACTTTCCGTGCCTGCAGATCCCAGAGACGGTAACCCATCTCGCATACATCCCCATAACCAAGGAAAATGCATTTGACACTCTTGGGATCCAGCTTACTTCTCTTGTCCTTGGGCACATGGCAAAATGCCTCACATCCAAAGACACGGAGATGCGCATAAGAGGGGGGTTTTCTAGTCCATACCTCCTCTGCAACCTGGAAATCCAAACCACTAGAGGGTGATCTGTTTATGACATGTACAGCTGTACTAACTGCCTCAGCCCAAAAGCTCTATGGTAGGCCTGCATGGCTAAGCATACTGCGTACACGCTCCTAGATGGTTCTATTCATCCGCTAAGCCAAACCATTCTAGGGGGGGTGTAAGGGGCGGTCAACTGATGCTTAATACCCCTCTCATCACATAACTGCTCAAAAGCACGTGAGACATACTCACCCCCATTATCTGTCCTTAGGCATTTTAGCCTATACCCAGACTGGTTCTCAACCAATGCAAGCCATCTCTGAAACACAGCCAAGACATCGGATTTCAGCTTAATGGGATAAGCCTAAACTTTCCGTGAAAAATCATCTATGAACGTAACAAAATACTTTGCACAACCCATAGACTGACAAGGCATGGGCCCATAGACATTCGAATGTACCAATGCCAAGGGCTCACTCATGCGTGGCCTACCATACTTCTTATGCGTAGACCTAGTCTGCATGCCATAAAGACAATGCTCACATGAACCAAAACATGCATAATCAAGGGGCGGTAAGTACTGCAAACCAGAAAGCATTTTCATTCCCTTCAAAGACATATGGCCCAAACGGGCATGCCAAAGAGATACATGTGGGATAGAATCCACAGACAAAACATGATCAAGGGAAGAAGCTGATACAATCAAGGGGTAGAGACTACTAGCTTTGGCACCTCTCGCAATCACAAGTCTGCCACGAGTGATCTTCCATGCAGAGTCTCCAAAAGATACATGATAACCTGTATCATCAAGCTGTCCAGTTGACATGAGACTGCGTGTCAAAGCAAGTACATGACGTACATCCTGCATAACAAAACTGCTGCCAGAAGGAAACTGTAACTTAACATCACCAATGCCCACAGTATCAAGAGAGCTGTCATCACCCAAGTGCACAGTACCTGAAGCAATACGGTATGAATGAAACCACTCTCGGCAAGGTGTCACATGAAAGGATGCACCTGAGTCCAAGAGCCAACACTGTGCATACATAGAATGTATCTCTGTCATCTGCGAAGCACTAGAAGAAGCTGCAAGGATATAATCATCATCATCAACATCCTCAAGTTGCATAACATTGATCTCTTCAATTTTAACACTGGACTTTGCAGGCACTATGCTGCGATCAGAAAAACATCTGCATTCCTGCCACGGGATTTGCTACATGACTTCCCACAAGACTTGGACCGAGATTTTTTAGAATCTCGTCCACGGCCACTGCCACTACCATGCTTTCCATATCCATCATTCCTACCTGAAAGGTAAGAAGGATCGAAGCTTGCACGCGAGCTATGGCGGGAGAGCAAGAGCAAGAAAGAGAGAGACAAGAAATGGGAACTCCAACAGTCACAATGTGTGACCGGGCCTTCCTTTATTCAAACTGTCACTAAAAGAATAAAGAATAAAGTGACGTGACCGCCGCCCGCCACCTGCAGTGTGCAGTGGCGGGTACTGTCAGTGTAGTAATACACGGGGCGGCACGGCGGAGGCGCCTTTACCCCCAACAACCTCCCACTTAAAGGCGAATCTGCCCTAGTGAGAGAGAAAAGAAAAAGAAAAGACAGTACAAATGTACATAGGTACAAGGGATGAGGAAAGGCGACATCTCATCCAATGCCCATCAACCTCCTGAGGAAGGCAAAGCGCTCAGTAGTGAGGCTCTTCGTGAGCAGATCTGTAGGATTCTCGTCAGTGGAGATCTTGACAAGGTCAACAGACCTGTCCTCCACGACACCACGTATGAAGTGATACCTCACCTCAATGTGTTTCATCTTCGCATGGAAGACCGGATTCTTAGCCAACTGAATGGCACTCATAGAATCCGAATGCAGTGTAGGTGTAGCATCAATCCCAAGGTCAGCAACTAGACGGCCTAACCATATGGCCTCCTTGCAAGCCTCAGTGGCTGCAACATACTCGGCCTCAGTGGTAGACAAAGCCGTACACTTCTGAACCCTGGACATCCAAGAGACAGCCCCTCCAGCATAGGTGAATACATAGCCAGAAGTGGACTTCCTACTATCTGCATGTCCTGCATAATCGGAGTCAGTGTATCCCACGACCCCTGTATCCTGGCTGCCATAGCAAATACACATATCTGCTGTGCCCTTCAGGTACCTCATGATACCCTTCACGGCATCCCAATGTCTACTGCCAAGTGTAGCCATATAGCGTGCCACAACACCAACTGCATGCGCAATATCTGGACGAGTGGCTATCATGGCATACATTTAACTGCCCACACGGCTGAAGCATAAGGGATCTTGGCCATCTCGGCCCTCTGCGCATCTGTCTGCGGACAATCGGCCTGTGATACCTTCACATAAGAAGGTAATGGACAGCCAATAGGCTTTACGTCCTGCATGCGGAAGCGCTCAAGGACTTTATGAATGTACTCCCGCTGTGAGAGAGACAAAAGCCCCTGATGCCTATCGCGCTTAATGCGCATCCCAAGTATATGTGAGGCCTGTCCCAAATCCTTCATCTCAAAGCTCTTCTTCAGTTGAGATTTAAGAGCATCTAGCTCATCATGAGCTTTCCCTGCTATCAGCATATCATCAACATAGAGTACCAAGATAAGCAAACTGCCATCACGGGCTTTCTTCTTGTAAAGACACGGATCCATAGCACTCCTGTTGTAGCCCTGTGACTGCATAAAGGCATCAAACTTATGATACCATTCCCTAGGTGCCTGCTTCAAGCCATACAAGCTCTTCTTCAACTTGCACACTAGGTGCTCCCTGCCAGGTTCTGCAAAGCCCTTAGGCTGATCCATATAGATCTCATCATGCAAGTCCCCATGTAGAAAAGCCGTCTTGACATCCATTTGATATAGATCTAAGTCAAGCTGTGCAACCAAAGCCAAGACTAAGCGCAGGGTGGTCATCTTAACCACAGGAAAGAAGACCTCATCAAAGTCCACACCATGTTCCTGCTTAAAACCCTTTGCTACCAATCTAGCCTTGTATGCCGGCTTGGGGTGTCCAGGGGTACTTTTCAGCTTGTACACCCACTTGCATGGCAAAGCCTTCTTGCCCTTAGGTAAGGCAACCAAATCCCAAGGAATATGCATTTAATGCTCTTTGGATCCAATTTACTCCTCTTGTCCTTGGGCACATGGCAGAATGCCTCACATCCAAAGACACGGAGATGCGCATAAGAGGGTGGCTTACCAGCCCAAACTTCCTCTGCAACCTGGAAATCCAATCCACTGGAAGGCGATCGGTTTATGACATGCACTGCCGTACTAACTGCCTCAGCCCAAAAGCTCTGTGGTAGGCCTGCATGGCTAAGCATAGAGTGCACACGCTCCTGAATAGTCCTGTTCATGCGCTCAGCCAAACCATTCTGGGGTGGGGTGTAAGGGGCGGTCAACTGACGCTTAATACCCCTGTCATCACAAAACTGCTCAAAAGCATGCGAGACATATTCTCCCCCATTATCTGTCCTAAGGCATTTCAGCCTATACCCAGTCTGGTTCTCAACAAGAGCAAGCCATCTCTGAAAAACTGCCAAGACATCGGACTTCTGCTTTATGGGATAAGCCCACACTTTCCTAGAAAAATAATCAATGAAGGTAACGAAGTACTTTGCGCCACCCATAGACATGCAAGGCATAGGCCCACAAACATCGGAATGCACCAATGCCAAGGGCTCACTCATGCGTGGCCTACCCGATTTCTTATGCGTAGACCTATTCTGCTTACCATAAAGACAATGATCACACGAGTCAAAACATGCATAATCCAAAGGCGGAAGATACTGCAAACCAGATAACATTTTCATTCCCTTTAAAGACATATACCCCAAACATGCATGCCAAAGTGATACATGTGGGATAGAGCCCACTGCCAAAACATGGTCTACAGAAGACCCAGATACAACAAGAGGATAGAGGCTGCCAGCCTTGGCGCCTCTAGCAAGCACAAGTCTGCCTTTGGTGATCTTCCAGGCAGAATCCCCAAAACAGACATGAAACCCTGGATCATCCAACTGTCCTGCAGACATAAGACTACGCGTAAGCGCAGGTACATGACGTACATCCCTGAGCAAAAAGGAACTGCCAGTGGAAAACTGCAACTGAATATCTCCACAGCCCACAATATCAAGAGACCTGTCATCTCCAAGTTTGACTGATCCAGATACAGTACGGTAAAAGTGAAACCACTCACGGTAAGGCGTCACATGGAAGGACGCACCTGAATCCAATAACCAGCACTGTGCATACATAGTAGGTGTCTCAGTCAAGTGTGAAGCATCAGAAGAACTAGCTGCAAGTATGAACTCATCACTACCATCGGAATCCTTGGTCTGCATGACATTAATTTCTTCAATCTTGACGCTGGACTTCGCAGGTACTATGCTGCGATCAGAGGACTTCTCCTGCACTTTCTCTTTCCTCTTATCCTTGCGCTTCTCATTGCGCAACTCATGACACTGTGGTCTAATATGGCCCTTTTTCCCACAATGATGACAAGTGACATTTGCATTGCGCCCACGCAACTTACTACGCGACTTGCCACGAGATTTAGACCGACCCTTCTGCGAGTCACGGCCTCGGCCATTACCACGGTCATACCTGTCCTGCCTCTAACTGTCAAAGCATGACTACCACGAGAGGCATCCAAGTTTTTGCGATTCACCTCTTCCTGAAGAAGAGCACTCTCAACATCTGCCAATTTTAGAGTAGCACTAGAGGCACAAAGAGCAGTGCGGAATACATCCCATGACTCATTCAGAGTCCCAAGCAAGAAAAGAGGAGTTACTTCCTCTCCAAAGGTGATATCCTGCGAAGTCAGGTTCTTCAGTATAGCATGGAACTGGCTCAAGTGAGCAGACATAGTCGCATTATCCTTCATGTGCAGATCCATAAGCTGCTTCAACCAGTACATCTGACTCGCCGGACTTCTCTTATCATAAAGATTCTTGATCTTATTCCATAGATCCCATGCACTCTGTGCTTCCTCAAATACATTATAATGTACCTGTTCAGTGAGAGACAATACAATTGTGGACTTGCATAGCTCATCAAGTTCAAGCCAGTCATCATTGTCCATAGTTTCAGGCTGCTCCCCACTCAACCGAAGTGGCTTAATCTGAGATTTCTGCACCAAAACCTACCATATTTGACTCTTCCAGTAAGAGTAGTTGGTACCATCCAACTTTGTAATGTTAAAGATGGCACTATCATGCGAAGATGACGCCATTATGCAGGCTGGAAATGCCCAAACAGTCCAAAACTGCTTGCTGTTTTACTGCAGAAACTGCCCAAAAATGACCAAAACGGGGTCCAAAGGGCGAGCAAAGTGTGCCAAAAGTTGCTGCCCACTTAGTACTAGGTGCGGTACACCAAATCAGGATATTTCAGCATGAAAAGTACACCTCAGTCCACCAATAACTGCTTGCTGTAATAAATTGCAGGTATGCAGTCTAGAGAGCAAACTGTCCCAAAATAGGATCCAATGTCAAGCAAACAATGCTAGGTCCAAAGCCGACATGAGACAGACATAAGCAAGGCCAATGACAGTGAAAAGAACATGAGCTCAACACCGAAGCATGTCAAAATAACATCTGCCAGTGAAAGGCACACCCCCAGACACTCTAGGCAAAGTATTCTTGTAACTGCCAAAACCTGACACAAATAGGTGTCTGCTCAAAGAGAAAGATCCAAATATGAGACTCAGCTCATAAGCATCCTGTGAACCAAGAGTACATCAATGCATATCCATAAAGATCGGAGTATGATCCCAAAGTCTCAATGCGTATGTAGCTGCTCAAGACATAAACTGCTCCAAATACATGTATGCAACTGTCAAAGGTCAAGCAAGCATGTAAAATGCTCCCACTGGCACAAAAGGCATACAAAGCGAGCTCAGAAGCTCAAACAACCCAAGAGAAAGCACCAGTGATACGTGACCCTGTCAATGCATCAAGCGCATCCAAGAGAGCATGACGTACATGAAGCACCGGTCGTATTAACCATGAAGCAATACATAAGCCCAAATAAGCTCTCGGTCAACTCAATGACATCCAAATAGCAACCAAGATCAGTGATCAAGTAAGCTCGGGAATGCTCAAATACATCCAAATCCAAGCTCCAAATGTCGGTATGGCATACACGAACCAAATAGCATATGTCACGAACCAAAGCATATAATGCAAAAGCCTAACTGTCAAGCAGAGAGATGAGGCATAGGCGGTCCACGAGCATGCCAAGTCGGTCCAAATGCCAGTGAAGACGGAGCTAATGCGAAGCTCAAAAGCATCCCATAATCTCATACATATGCTCCAAGTCGTCCCCAAATGTCAGAGACATCATGCCAAAGCTCAAAGCATACATCCGGTATTGGTAGGTAAGTGCCAAAGCATGTAAAGTACCTTCAGCCCACTGTTATTCCAGCATGTATTTACTGTTCTAAACAATAGATTTCAGCCCCAAATTCAAGCCAAAATCATGGTCAAACCAAATGCATACATCCCCAATACATCCGGGTAGGAAGTAGACCGCATACGGGCATCAAATAAGGTAACCGGAGTAGAGTATAAGCATCAAATGCCAATGCCAAGTGTGGCTGCCCTGTTTCCAGCACTATATAACAGTAAATAACAGTCCCAAATCAGCCAATATTTCAAGCCAAAATCATGGCATAATCGTGCATACATTCCCAAGGCACTAGGCATCATGTAGACCGCATACGGGCATCAAATAGCACAACCGGAATGGAGTATAAGCAACAAATGCTAATGCCAATGGTGCTGCCCTGTTTTCAGCCTGTTATGACAGTTTATGACAGTCCCAAATCTGAAGAAATTAGCCGCGAATGATCAAGACCAATGCCCAAAGCTTGAATGACATCAAACATGAAGTCTATAGCCCTCTTGATCAAGGTAGAGAGCAAGAAGCAATGGCCAAGTGTGGAGCTGAAGTAGATGAGTGCTCGCAGCCTGGAAAAAAATGATGCAATCTGCCCTGTTGGTGCTGAACTTGCTGTTGCTCCACATGGGCTGAAAAGGGGGCAATGGGGGGCTCAAGAAGGGCCTATCAAAGGCCTATGACAAGCCTCTTTGAGCCTTGATAGGTGTAAGGCACAATATGAGGGGAATAAGCTTCAAGGGTTTGAAGCCATGGCTGCCCTTGCTATTTGCAACCTGTAGACTGAAATAAAACCCTAAAAGAATGATCAAATACCTCAGTATCAATGCCTTGAAGGTGCCTCAATAGGTTGGGAAGGTGCTCGGGAAGCCGGGGAGTGACGGGAGCTCGGGGAGATCGGATATGGCTGCCGGGATGGAGATCCAATGCGTGAAGTGAGTCGATGCGAAGGTCGGGAAGCACCGAGTCGAGCTCGAGCAAGAGAATGCCAAGCTCTGATACCAGTTGAAAGGTGAGAAGGATCGAAGCATGCACGCGAGCTATGGCGGGAGAGCAAGAGCAAGAAAGAGAGAGACAAGAAATGGGAACTCCAACAGTCACAATGTGTGACCGGGCCTTCCTTTATTCAAACTGTCACTAAAAGAATAAAGAATAAAGTGACGTGACGGGCGCCCGCCACCTGCAGTGTGCAGTGGCGGGTACTGTCAGTGTAGTAATACACGGGGCGGCACGGCGGAGGCGCCTTTACCCCCAACACTACCTCTAACTGTCATAGCATGCAACACACGAGAGGCATCCAAATTCTTACGGTTAACCTCTTCTTGCATAAGAGCACTCTCAACATCAGATAATTTCAAGGTAGTAGTAGAGGCACATAATGCAGTGCGGAATACATCCCATGACTCATTAAGAGTACCAAGCAAGAAAAGAGGAGTGACATCCTCTGCAAAAGTGATGTCCTGCGAAGTCAAGTTCTTCAGTATAGCATGAAACTGACTCAAGTGAGCAGACATAGTCACATTCTCCTTCATGCGCAGATCCATAAGATGCTTTAGCCAATACATCTGACTCACTGGACTTTTCTTGTCATAGAGATTTTTGATCTTTTCCCACAACTGCCATGCACTCTGTTCTTCCTCAAAGACATTATAGTGAACCTGTTTTGTGAGAGACAATACAATGGTGGACTTGCATAACTCATCAAGCTCAAGCCATTCCTCATCTGGCATAGTTGTAGGCGGATGCTCGCTTAACCTCAAAGGTTTGATCTACGATTTCTGCACCAACATCTGCCAAATATGGCTCTTCCAATAAGAGTAATTCATACCATCAAGCTTAGTGATGTTGAAAATAGCATGATCAGCGGACGAACTCGCCATAATGTAGGCTGGAAGACTGTAGACAGTTCAAAATTGCTTACTGTTAACTGCAGAAAATGATAAAAAAATCACCAAAATCGAGGGAAAATGGCGAGGAAAGTGGAACCAAAGCTGTTGCCCACCAAGTACTAGTGAAAGTACATCATTTCAGAGTGTTTCAGCATGAAAAATCCATGTCAGTCCATGCATATATGCTTGCTGTAATAAATTTCAAATTTCAGTAAAAGAGAGCTAACAGTGTCAAAATCGGATCCCAAGGCAATCTGCTAAGACCAAAGCTAGCATCATGCGGGCATAACATAGACATATGACGGTTGATAAGCATGAATCCAACACCCAAGTATGTCATACAAACATTTGCAAGTGAGTAGGCACACCCCCCAATCAATGGGGCCAAAACTTGGCACAAGTAGGTGTCAGTTCACAAAGATACGGATCCAAAACTGAGACTTAGGTCATAAGCATAGGGTGAACCGGTGACATGAGCATTAAGCCGTAGGCAACGGGTATGCATAAACCCAAGAAGCATCGCTGTCAAAGCATATACCAATGTCAATAAGTGTGGGCTGAAATAAGCTCAAGCTTTCAAAAGCATCCAGATTCAATGACAAGCTCAAAGTCATCCCTCGATGATCAATACATCATAGCATAACCCAAGACATACATCCAGAACCAATAGGCATATGTCAAAGCATGAAAGATAGCTTCAGCCCAAGAGTATTCAGCATGCATTTACTGTTATAAACTGTGTATTTTCAGCCCCAAAATCAGGCCAAAATCATAGCATTACATGTAGCTTCAATCCCCCAATTAACCGGGACGCAATAACTATCAAACCGGTTATGTAGTCATGCCCAAACAAACATAGGCATATAAATACATGCTGTCTCAAACCTAAATTTGTTGCAAAAGATTTTATCATTAGAATTTGGCAAATCCAATATCACCATCATGTCCGGAGCGTGCCAAAACCCCAACTTAGACTCTTACCTTGCCTGAATCGGGTTTCGAATGCCCGAGATATGACAAAAAGAGTGATTTTTGGGCCAAATTTTGAAACATGCGCAAAAAAAAAACGTGAGTTGGCTGGGGGGTCTGCTGTCCCACGTGTCAACAATGGGGCCCAAAGGGGGCACAAATGAGGGCCAAAGAAGGCCTACACCAAGCCTCAGCAAGCCTTGATAGGTTGGAAGCAAGATCCAGGTGAAGGAAGCTCTAAGGGGTGTGAGCTATGGCTGCCCACAACTTGTTTACAGCCCGTGAGACCTGAGAACTGAAGTAAAACCTTGAAGAAAATGATCAAATACCTCTAATGTAATGCCCTGAAGGTGCCCAACAATGCCAGGAAGGTGCTCGGGAAGCCGGGGAGTGACGAGAGCTCGAAGAAGTCAATATGGCTGCCGAGAAGGAGACCCAATGCAAGTAGGATCGATGGGATGTTGAGAATACCACAAACCAAGCTCAAGAGTCGGAAAGCAAAGCTCTGATACCAGTTGAAAGGAAGCGACGGATCAAAGGTTGGACTTAAGAGCTACGGCGGGAGAGTAAGAGCAAGAAAGGGAGAGACTAGAAATGGGAACTCCAACAGTCACAATGTGTGATCGGGCCTTCCTTTATTCAAACTGTCACTAAAAGAATAAAGAATAAAGTGACAGGTGATGGGCGTCCGCCACCTGCAGTGTGCGCAGTGGCGGTGACTGTCAGTGTAGTAATACATGGGCGGCTAGGCAGAGGCGCCTTTACCCCCAACATAACTACCAACTCAATTAGAATCTAAAAAGCATGTAAATCTTATAGTAATAGTCCCCCCCTTGGGATAAAGTAGCCCAAGGTGTTGAGTATCACTCAAGTACCAAAAGATTCGATTCATTGTCTACCAATACTTAGTGCCTAGGCTATGCATAAACATTCTCATCTATGAGATTGCAAACTGAATGTTAGGCCTCATAATGCACTTATAAATCAAGCATCTAATAGTAGGTTGATAGAGGAAGTTATTACGACTAACATCACAAAGGCTCAACTTTAAACCTATCTCCATAGGAGTAGTAATAGGCTTGCAATCTTCAACACCAAATCTTAGCAATGCTGTCTCAACATACTTTGTTTGCACGAACAAATATCTCCATTAAAATGCTTGAGTTGAATACCCAAATAATGATACAATAGGTCTAAAATTGAGATGTTAAAGCTGAATTCAAATCAGCCTTAAAATCAATAGGCCCAAATTTGACATGTCGAAAGTTGAATTCGAATCAACATCAACACAAACCATAATGATCAAAGGCACATCACTCTCATGCATGTTATATAAGGTGCTTTTAGTTTGACTATTCTGAAAACCACGTGCAATCAACTATGCATGTATGTTCTCATATCGAGCCCAAGGTGCTTGCTTTAGACTATACAATCCCTCTTCAATCTGCACACAATGTTTTCTTGCATCTTTTTCATAAAACCACAAGGCTAAAAACATACATTTTCTCATGTAAATCACCATTCATAACTACAATTTTGATGTTAATGCACAAATGCTATGAATAGTTGTCATGTAGCAAGTGGGAGCAAAGGTCTTATCAAAATCAATGCCCTTTTGTTGAGCATACCCCTTTGCCACAAGTCTAACTTTGTAATAATCAATACTACTACTTAGTTTGTACTTTTACTTGTAAACTCACTTGGTGTCAATGGCAAATCACATAAAACCAAGTATCATTTTTTATAATAGCATCATTCTTAGGTTACAAGTAGCCATTCAACTTTTTGTTTGCCTCTTCAAAAGACATGGGCTCATCCTAATTACACAAAATAGAAATTGACAATGCATAACAAATCTAATATATAAGAGGCACTATGAGAGTTTAAATAAGTACAACTAGCCAACTATGCATCCAACTCATTATCACACAATGTATGCACTAGCCACTTTGAAATAGTCCTAGACTATTCGGCCTCTACTCTCTCATCAAGAAGTGCATCATTCACATTTGATAAAAAATAGGCTAATTTGTGTTGTATGAGAAACCTACATAGGCTAAAAAATTTGTCTCATATCACTAAAAAGAGGCAATAAGGTGTCATAGATATCATGTGAGTGTACATTTATCTCTTCTGTACATGAAAGTAAAGGATGAACAACATCTTCCATGAAGACAATGTTGACCAAGATATGCCTACTTTGTGGATGGTATAACTTATAACCTTTGCTATGATTACTATATCCAAAAAAAAAAACATTTTATGCCCTTTTCATTTGGCTTCTTGTGTTGTTGCATTAGAACCAATGCATAAGCTAAGCAATCAAAAGCATGTAAGTGAGCCACATATGGCTTTTTGCCATGCCAAGTCTCATACGAAGTGATAGACTACAAAGCCTTAGTGGGACACCCATTACATACATAGGTTGCATATAAAATAACCTCGAGCCATAAATTTTGTGCCAAAGCTTAAGTCTTAATTATATATTGTGCCATTTCCATGAGTGATTTGTTTTCCTCTTAGATATACCATTTGCTGTGGTGCATATGGCATTGTACATCAGTGTTTTATACCATATATGCATTCAATTCCTTAGACATATACTCCCCACTTGATTTGAACATAGAGTGTCCACTTTACATCCCAACAAACTATGCATGCTTGGAATAGTTGTGGAATTTAGGTGACCATAACGTGCATGCCAAAGGTTTACATGTGAAACAACCTACAATTGTGCATGTTGCATCGCTTTCCTTTCCTGTGTTTCTCTCTCTTCTTCTAGTGTTTCTCACACCTCTTTCTTATGTCTCTCTCTTCTTGCAATCTTTCTCTCTCATTCAATAGTCTTCCCTCTCCTGTCCTTCTCTCTCCCAATTCACTTAATGACAAGTGATATTAGAGCTTAGGCTTTTGATCCATTCGATTTTCCCATTTTTAGACATATTTGCTCCAATTTTCCACCATTAAATCTTGGACAACATGTACAATAGCCACACGGTAGTACTTGTAGGGATTCTACTTGGAGCACAGACTAATCTAGAGACTTTGACAAAAGATCTCGGAGAGATTTAGCCAAGACATGGCTGAAATAGCAGGTTTTGCATCAAATTTTGCCTATTTTGAGGAGCATTTTGGAGAACTATGGCTAACAGGGGTTAGAGAAGTAGTATATCTTGGTTACTTTTCAAAGTGAGAATTCTCTTTCTCCTTTCTTGGAGCTTTCCTCTAGGTTCCATGGAGTATACAACCAAGATCTCTTCTTATCTTTCAAACCCTTGCTCCTCTTAACAAACTAATACTTGATCAAGCTTCTGTGCTTTATCTTCTTCATAATGTTTACTCATAAGCCACAAAGGAGCTCAACCACCATGACACATCCCCCCCACCCCCCCTAAAAAAACCCCGCTCCACCCAACCCCCCCATGACACGGCACATTTTTTGGCCTAATTTCAGCATGTTCCTTGCTTCTGATGCCCATCCTCCACACGGGCTATGGTGCTTTAGTTGGTCATTAGCAGGTAAATGCATTATGAAATCATCAAGATTGCCTAGTTTCAACATGTTCCTTGCTTTTGATGCCCATCCTCCAGGCTATGGTGCTTTAGTTGGTCATTAGCAGGTAAAATCTTTATGAAATCATCAAGATTGGTGCTCCATTCTTCATCTTCTTGCTCTCTTGAAACCCTAATTGTGCAGTCCATGGGTAGCCATTAAAGCTTGAACAAAGCTTTTAAATCTAAAAGGGCTTTTGCTTCATTTCATCTTTGGAGTTTATCTATAATAAGATTCTCTCAAGATTTGATCAAGATTAGAGACATTGGAGTTTTCTTCAACTCTTCAAGTTTCCATGGAGGATAAATTTGGGGATTCTGCTTCAAGCTTGACATTATTTGTTTCTGAAGCATAAAGAGAGCTCAAGTCTTTCCATTAAAAGGATTCTACATGGTTTGCTTCTTCATGGTCAACATTCGGACTAGTACATTGAAGATTGAAGGTTAGTTCTCTTTCATTGAAGCAACATAGAGCTTCTTTTGCTAGATTAAGCAAGGAATCATCAAATATTTTCTTCTTTAACTCCTCAACCATTGAAGTATCAATATGAATTCTCTAATGTTGAATGCTCAATGATGAGCTTCAACCATTGCTATCAATTCAACAACTCTATTGTCTTTCTTTGAGTAAGGCTCTTCAACCTTGGTAAGATCTAAAGATTATGGAGTTATGGGATTCAATTTAGAAGTAATATATTGGGGCTTTTGATGGCAACAAGCTAGAAGCCATTACTCTTCTCTAAGCTATTATGGATGATAGAGCATTGTGAGAGTTGAATTTTAGAGCCAATTTTAAAGCGCCAAAGTGGCCCAAGAGCTGTAAAAGAGGCATTTTTTGGCGAAAAATGAAATGATCATGGATCAAGGAGCTAGAGTTTTTTATGCTAGGAATCCAATGCAAGTGTCCATTTGTCATCAAAGTCCATTTGATCCCCTATTTAATGGCCGGAAGGTTTGGCATTATGAAGCAACTACTGGATCCGAAAATCAGAAAGCAAGTAATGGAGGCTAAGGTAATAGATTTCCAGGCCCTATCTAGTCGGATCATGAATATGAAGTTTTTCACCCCTCTGTTTGGGCCAAAACCACTTTCGTATAGTTCCAACGCAAGAGGGTTGGACCATTTTTTTGCAAGTTACTTGTAAATTAAGCTTAAAAGAAGCTTATGACCCTTGAAACTCAACGAATTGGAGGGGAGGGGACATTTTTTTGGCGGCCCCTCAATCCCTGAAGTAATGGAGATTTGCAACCATTCGAATTAGGCCTCCTCATTCTGGGGTTGAGTTGTTGCAATTCTTTGCTCCAATTTGCTCCTGAGTGTGCACAATTTGATGCAAGGAATGAAAAGTTCAGAATTCAATATTTCTCTCTCATCGTTCTTTCTCACCATAAATGTGGTTCATATGGGCTAAGAGGATGAGGGGAAATGTGAGCCGATTGGTGACAAAATGCGAGGGATAGCTCAAGAAACTACGAAGAGACATTAGCGGTTGTAAATGAGCATCAATGGTTTCCCATTTTTTGAAATACGATGCGTGCATATATGGATTATAGCGTAAGCATATTTGATTTAGTTTTTATGATGAATAGAAAATGGTTGAATATACTTGAATATGTTTGAAATAATAGAATAATCAATAGTTCACATGATAAAAATCAAAATCATAAAACTCACAATGCAATATTTAATAAGAAAATGATAATTTCATGGGTTTTTATGGTCCAAATGGTGTTCTCATGGACTGATATTGAATATAATGTTGAATCACAATCTATAAAAGATTCATGGATTTGAAAATTAGAAAAACCAGTATTAATATTGAAATAAATGATTAAAAATCATGAAAAAATGACTTTTGATTTAAAATTTAGTGTAAGGGTGGAAAAAATTACTGAAAACCAAGGGAAGGTCTGTGAGTGTATAATGGCTATAGGACATGAGGGTTGCCTCAGTCTACACCCATTTGTAGATTAAAGTGTTCGTTTAGAGGGTGTTTTTATTTTTTAAAAATCCGTAAAACATAGAAAATATCCTACATAATAAATAAACACATAAAAAGCAAAAATGTTAAGAATTTTACATGGAAACATAAGTGCTTCTGCATTGAAATGAAGCATATAGGATTTGCTTAATATTTTAATGGGACAATAGCATGAATTAATCCGGTGTTATTTCTAAGCAATGCAGTACTATGCTAGAAAGGAAATCATTGAAAGAATATTTTGCACGTGAAACATTGGCTAATTTATGGCCAATTTGTTTGAGCACTAAATGGCATTGCACAATGCATCTATATTTAAACATGGTATTAAGAGAAAATCTCATGTGGATGCATGGCACTTGATTACTAAAATGATTGACCAATGATGAGTGTGTGAGAATTCCCGAGCGGTAGGATAAAATGATTGTCTTTGTGGAATCTTATGTAAGGAAACAAAATTCTCTCTCAAAAAGCTTTTTCAAAAGAGTGGATAATGTTACAATTGTGTTCTACATTTAGACGATGCATCTTGGGGCCAAACCCCGGGACATAGGAGCCACAACACTCTGCTAGGGGGAGAAGCTCTTTGTGTATGTGACATGGGGTGCTAGTCACTCGTATGTTTAAATACTTCCTTTATTGGAGTTGGGAAGGGGCAAAAATGTTGGACTACAAATCAATACAAATGTATGATTTAGCTAGATTAGTGTATAGCATCCAGAGCTCCTGGCTAGGAGGCCAAGAGGGTGGTTTGGTGAGTATAAGAGGCTCGACGGCTAGAGCCCTAGAGCTAGTGTCAGGCCCATTTTAGGTCCCGATAGTAGGTGGTGCATTTGCCAGGAGCCATTGATAAGTGAGGATTTTTGAATCTTGGTTAATAGGGACCAATTATTCAGTGTATGCCAAAGATCATTGAAATAGATCCGTTATTATCTAATAGACACTATCAAGCCTGACAAGAAAGAGCTAAAAGGGCTAGACAGAGAGCTGAGATCATTAGAAGGTATTCTCCTACGCACAGTAGTCTAATATCCTTGAGAAAGAGAGGTCTTGTTGACCCAATTACTATCCTAGTTAGTTCGTTAGGGGGAGAAGGAAGCTTTAGCATTCCCCTTTCTTTGAAAATTCAATCTATTTAGAATGGGAGTGTAATCCCTTTGGTACAAACCCCTAGAGCAAACCTTATTGTCATGATGGTACAACCCATTGTAATACTTGTAGGAATGTTCGAATTATCAACCCTAGGTTTCTCTCTATCCAACTTTAATGGGTTAGTAGAGGAAGATTTGGAGCTCCACATCAGTGAGTTCCAAAAATTAATGTTCAATTGTCAAATTTAGGATGAAGGATATCTCATGATGTTTTTCAACAAGACTCTGAAAGGAAGAGCTACAATGTGGTATTGTGGTTTGGAAGTCGAGACCATAACCATGATCGACTAATTCTCTGCAGCCTTCCAAAGAGAGTTTGCCCCTGATAGAGGTGGTTAGTATTGGTTGCGTGTTTTGAATGTGACATGTCAAGAGCCCCATGAGAATGCTTGAGAGTGTGTTAAGGAACTGAATGAGGTATTTCACAAATTGCAAACCTCTATTCCTATTCCACCTACTATTGGCAATTGTAGTACTTTTTACATGGATTAAACTTCAATATCCAAGTGCAGTTGAGTAGCATTGCTTTTGTTGATATAGACGCTACTATTACATAAGTAGAGGTGGTAGAGTCGTGCTTACAAGTGACCTACACATCTAGGACAAACCTAAATTTGAGTCTAGGTCTTGGAAATAATTTGGTATTGATTAGTGGAAGTCAAGGTGTGACTAGTACACCTATGACCAATTCAAATGGAAGAGGAAGCATAATGTAGAATGTGCCCATGCTGCTGGTTGTCGATGGCTAGCAAAATGGTTCCACTAAGTAATGGAAGCCAAATTTTGGCGGCTCCTCCTATTGTTGCTATGCCAATGGCTAGCAAAATGGTTCCACTAAATAATGAAAGCAAAATGATGAACCCTAATGTTATGCAAACTAATTAATGACTGATCCCTAATCAAGTGGTTAGGCCAACTGAATGGCAAGTGGATGATTGTGATTATGAGTCAAGTGCATCAAATGTTCTTAGCAAAGTTAAGGACATGATGAAGCAATATACCAATACGATAACGGAATAGTACATATGGATAGATGTAAATGTTAATTTCCTAAAGAAATAGCAAAACTTGATAGGAAGTTGAGATCCTAAAGAGGGTGGTCTATCAAGATTGGTGGTCAATACTTTTCGAGAACCATCTAGCTAGTAGTTGCCGAAGTAAGATCAACTATCTTCAGTAATAAGGGAGTAAGCAGTCAAGTCTAATTAATCATCGAGCACAAGGAAAAGCTATCATAGAAGAGCTGCCTAGTGGTAATGGTATCAACCTTATCAAAGCTGTGTGTGTCAACACCATAAGGGGATGCAAGTCCTTAACTTGGATGTGGAAGTCGATTCTCTAAAATCTACTGATGGCAAAGTTGATCCAATAAGTCACTGCTAAAGAAGAAGGCAAAAGCCAAGAAAGAGGCACCTAAGCCTAGAATGTCTTGTAGATTTTGGGGAGCCAAAGGAAGTCTTAACTGAAGGCAGTGATCTCAAGGGTTTATTTAAAATTGATACTGCCTCCATTTTATTCTAGTATGCTAGTATAATGCACTATCTATCCACAGGAGAGGTTGGAGTTGGTTTGTTGAAGGTTGAAAAGAGGAAAATTAGGTAGCAAGCCTTGAAATTTTCCTTGATTGCAAGAACACTATATCAGCAAGGGGTCGATGATGTTTATTGTCCATGTGTCATACTTGATGAGGTCCCATTTATCTTGGAAGAGTGTTAGGGTTTTGCTTGTGGAGGGCACTTTGCTGGAGGATGGCTGACTACATAGAAAGCTTTGAGAGATGGATATTGGTGGTCTTCTATTTTCCAGGATGAATTTGCATAGGTCAAGAGATGTGATACTTGTCAGAGACATGACAATCGGGAGAATAGGAAGCTCCCACTAACTCCTATCATGGCTATAGTGCCTTTGAGTAGTGAGGCATTGATTTCATTAGACATATACATCCTTTGTCAACTACACAAAATCATTATATCAATGTGACGATAGAATATTTTATGAAATGGTCAGAAGTCCACACTACGATGAAAGATAATGCCAAGGAAATGGCTAGTTTTATTTTAGAACATATCGTTTGTCGTTTTGGTCCAACTAAAGGAGCTTGTGTCTGAACATGGGATGCCTTTTTTGAATAAAGGGATTGAGGCTTTAATGAAAGCCCTAAAGATTAAATATAATAAAACCACACCTTACAACCCCCAAGCTACTAGGCAAGTAGAGAATACTAATAAGCAGCTTGCGTGGGGATTTGATCTAAGACTGTATCCGAAGGTAAGTATGATTGGGACAAGAAGTTGTATGTGACTATTTGGGCTTATAATATGACATTCAAAGCACATCTCTTTTAAATTAGTTTATGGAGAAGAGCATGTTTTACCTTTGGAGATTGAGATGCCTACAATAAGGTTTGCTCTAAACCATTCTTTGGGTGAAGAGGAAGCATTGCAAGAAAAGGTTTACTTCCCTTGCACATCGTGACGAGATTCAGTTCGAAGCTTTGTTACATCAAGAAGTAGGGAAGAAGCGGATGAGAATGCTTCATGACCTTTGAGCTAAGAAGTATAAGTTTGCTAAGGGTCAATTGGTCCTATATTATGATGCCCGTCATGAGTTAGAATCCAAATGGGATGGTCCTTATAAGATTGTCAGTGTATAGGAAAGAATGGCTGTATAGCTCTTTTAGCGATTTTGCAAGGAATAGAGTTCAAAACTAAAGTAAACTTCAATAAACTAAAGCCCTATTATGTGTAGGGAGGGACTGGCGTTGGACTTGGAGGTCCTTCATGATCTAGCTTGAACTTGCAGAGGATACCAAGACTATTGGATGGGGAAAGTTATTCTTTATCTTGGGCATCATTATTAGAGCAGCGTTACCTGATTGCCATGGTAGGTTATATCAATGAAGCAATGGTTTACACATTATATTTTGATGGAGCTTCTCGAGGACCTGCTAAGCATGCGAGTGTTATGGTTGTTATTAAATATCCCCTCATCAAGTGGTTATGAAAATGGGAGTGTATTTAGGGATTCCTTTTATGAATAACATGGCAGAATACAAAGCCTTGCTTATGGGGCTAAATCTAGCTAGATGTGGTGGTATTTGTCGGTTATTGGTGAAAGGTGACTTACAGTTAGTGATCAACAAATCAAATGGAACCTCTAGTGTAAGGGATCCCATTCTAAGGATGTACCATCGTGCAACCTTAGACACCCTTGAGATCTTTTGAGGCATTGACTTGCTAGCTAATTCCCCGATAGTGGAATTGCTTTATAGACTCCTTGACTAATTATGTCTTTTTTGAAGATGTCTTTCTTCATTATGGCCTTGAGTAGCTTTTACAATTGCCTCCTAATGTTAGTCTAAGACTACTATGGGGATTCCCCTTTGTCTAGTTTTATGCTTCAGTATGGTTTATGTGGGGACCAAGGGTTTGTTTTCAGTAGTAAAATATTGAATGATGTGCTGCATGGTTACATTTCGTTAGGCCAAGAGGGCCATTCCTATTGGATTTAATGTTTGAATTCGTTAGGCCAAGAGGGCCATTTGTTTGTTTGGTGCAGGTATGGTGATGGGTTTTTTTTAGTGTTATACCAAACAGATTCGATGGAGCACCTAGAAGGAGCCTCTTGTTACGCAGAAGCTTCTTATGGCCAAGTTTAGGTGATGTCCTTCCTTTACAAGCTTTTTTCCTTTATGCTGTATATGTATATGTACTCGAGGAAATTTTCTTTTGTTGGGCACTGTAATTCAAGGCATGAAGTCCCATGGTTGGGTTAGGTGTGTTTGGGGAGGTTTGAGTAGTTGTGTGCCTCCTGTAAAGATATTCTCGGGTACTCTAAGAGTTGCTTTTAGGGTAGTCCTAGTGACCCTGTTGTACAAGCTTGTTAGGCGGTGTCAAGCGTTTTTCTGAAAAATGAAAACCCTAGTCTAACTGTAGTTAGGTTTGAGTTCTGCTAACTTAGTTTTTGCGTGACAGTTTGTTTTGTTGTTTTGTAATTGGATTTCTTGTGTTTGTTTAGCTTAGGATTTGTTTATGTCATTTTGTTTGATTTGTGTGAAACTTGATAGCCTTGGTCGAGCTTGGTATTTTTTTGGATAGGTTGAAGTTAGAGTTTGTTATTAGCTACCGAACATTGTGGAACAAGGTATGTTTTCTTATCGAGACTCTTACACATCACAAGGATTATGGTTCACGAGCACTTCAGTTTGCACTTATTGGTGCACTACACTTGGGGGTCGTCTCCTGATTTTCTCAAATACTTCCATGCCATGGGATGGGATTAAGTACGTTTTTCACCATCATTGAGAACTAGCACAGCATGACGTCCGCGGCAGCTATATGCAATAACTTTTAGATGCATGCACACATGAGAGAGCACCTATCATTGAGCACACACATTTCTTGCACGCACGACATTTGGGATGTTCATCACAAAATTAGGAACCTTTGGTTGAGAGTGTAAGGAGGTTGGGTGAGTTCGAGGGCCATGAAGGACTGAGTCAATTGTGAGACGGGTTGTTCATATTTGGTCAACATCTTGAGGACCATCATTTCTTGAGTGATTGTGGGAATTGTATGGGAGGAGCAGAGTATGTCATATATTTTAGAAGAGCATTGAGAGATGAGGATAAGGATTTAATTAATCAAGGAGCTATGTTTGCATTTTGCATGACACACGATCACATCTAGATAGGCTAGGCATAATTCTTCCAATGCATCCATATTTTTTTTGTGAGCATTGTTTGAATGGTAGCATGTCATGGATTCGATCATTTGCATGTTTTCTCAAATCATGTATGGTTGTGCACGGAGTTCTCTTTTATAACATATTCCTGCTAGGGCACACTGCATTAAAAAAAAGGTTCATATCCAGTGAATATTTATATTGAAGACTCAAGGATCAAAGGAAAAGGTCGTACATTTTACATCGTCAGCGAATATTTCTTGAAGAAAAAGAGGACATGTGTGGTGAAAGTGTGTGCAATTACGATAACAATAGGCCAAGGAAGGGAATAAGTCGTCCAAGATAAAAGATGGAGAAAATTGATGTGATTTACAAAAATCAATATTTTTGCCTATTTTTGATGGATTTTTGTAATTTTGCCCGCACGTGCTTGACAACCACATATGTTTCGATCATTTTGAGTATCCAAATGACTATATTTGGAGTTCAAATGACGAAGTTATGATCCAAACAAGTTGCAAATAGGCATAGAGAAGAAAAAACGAAAATATTGAAAAGCAGTAGAAAAGCAAAAGCCAAAAGCTGAAAGCAAAAAGCCTAATGTATGTGAGTGTGGATAGAAAACTACATAAGGAGAGGAGATTGAAGAGTTAAGGGCCTTCCCCCTCTTGTACAATTGTATTTTGTGAGAGAGGAGAGAGGAGGGTCGCATGCTAGAGTGAGCTCTTGTCATGCAAATTTGAAAGTTGGAGCTATTGGATGTCAAGGCACCGAGTGTTGGCTCAAGGTACGAGAATATATTTCACTTTGTTTATTTTCAAATTGTTGGTTTTTTTGTTGTGTTATGGTGTTGTGATGCTCTACCTGAATTTGGGTTTGAATTGTCTTGAGCTACAAGAGGCGTTGTTTATTGTTTTGTTTTTCGTGTGTGGTTCGTGTGGTGTTTGTCAAAATATTTAAATTTTTGTGTTGTGTTGTGCATCTGACAAAGTCAATTACCCCAACCGGCACTCCTTAACGTCTTGTTATCGGGTTGTGAGTGAGGCTTGCTCTCGATCACCGCTTGTGTAACAACGGTTGTTTCTCAGAATCCCTACTATTTGTGAGGCCGGTAGGGAAGCATGGCAAAGAAAAGAATATATATTTGAAACATATATAATACAGAGGTGTGTGAAAAGGGGGTTCTAACCCCTAAAATAAGAAAATAAAGAAAGAAAAATTCTAAGAGTAGATTATCATCGTCTTGCGAAGGCTTGATAGGTTCATGTGGGATGATTAGCTGATGCCTTGTCTTGGCATGGTCTCTTTGCTTTTGCAAGAAAATAAATCTCAAGCTAATTTCTTGAGCATGTTTGTGGGTGATCATGCATTCATAGCCAACCATAAAGGCAAAGGGGAAACATAGTAGCAGTCAAGTGCAAAGACAAAATAACCCTTTCTTATGATTCTCATACTGACAAAGATGAGAATTAAAAGAAGAAGGGATATAATTATTGCAAACAAAAGAGAGAGATTATTGAAGAATGCAAGGAGTGCACAACAAGTGAAAAAGGAAAGCAATTGAGCATAACTATGCTGAAAATTTAGCCAATGTGAAGGATGAAATAGGACACATGGCCCACACGGGCATACATCCATCATATGCATTTTTGGTGCAATTCTCTTGTAATCCTTTTTCATATGCATAGTGCTTATCCTTGGTGAATGCTAAGGATACATGGTACTTTGATAGTGGTGCTTATAGCCACATCACTTCCTTCAATGGGTTATTTGTCTCCCTTTAGGATACACTGAAAGGGGGGGGTCGATCATTTGTGCAAACAATGCTTCCAATATGATAAAAGGCATAGGGCACACTTCTTTTATTCTAGTGAATGGGGCTACCATCACACTTAGAGATATATTGTATGTGCTTGGCATAAAAAAGAACTTGTTTTTGATTTCATCCATTGTTTGAATTTCATCTGTTGCATGTGTTGGTTTCATGGTTAGTATTGGGGGTAAAGGCGCATCTGCCCAACAGCCCGTGTATTACTACACTGACAGTACTTGCCACTGCACAATGTAGGTGGTGGGTGCCCATCACTGTCACTTATTCTTTATTATTTTAGTGACAGTTTGAATAAAGGAAGGCATGGCCACACATTGTGGCTGTTGGAGTTTTCACTTTTGAGTGTCTCTCTCTCTTGGCTCTTGGTCTCCATCTGCCATAGCTCTTACCACCAAGCTTCTTCCTCCTGGGTTCCACTTCCCTTTCAACTAGTATCAGAGTAAAGGCATTGGAGCTTGCTCGACATTCTTTTCAGCCTGGATTTGAAGAGCTTCAATCCGAGCTTCAATGGCAGCCATGGGACCTTCATTTGCAGATATGTTTTGATCTCCTGCCTCCTTCCCGAGCTTTCAGACCTTCATCGGCTTCTTCCTGGGCTGCATTGGAGCCCCCTTGACATTGCCAAGTTTCCCCAAGGGCTGTTGAAGACTCCCCAGCCCCCAAGAACAGCCAGCGCAATTTTCAGCGCATTTTTAGGGGGCTGGGTTGATCTGCTCCCCGGCATTTCCCTGCTCCTCCTCGGCTTCCTGACACTCTTGGCAACCTTCCCGAGCATTGCTTGACTCCTCAACATTAGTGCTTGACTCCCGATGATCGATTAGAGTGCTTCCCCCTTCAGCCCTTTGTTGTATACACAGTCCCAAGACTATCAAAATAGGGAAGCACTTGACATTTACTGTTTGATGCTTCTTGGCATTGTCTGTTTGATGCCTGGTGATGCCCGAATGTTATGGCATGCTATATCTATGCTTTGGGACTGATTTGGAGCAGATTTGAGCACCATATGAGCTTCATTTAATAGTAAATTGCTTGTTGTAATACAGTGGGATGAAGCTCATTTACTTGGTATATGCATTGGTTCATGGATACGGGGTGCTCACTAGAGGTTTGAATGATCGTACCGATGTATTTGGAGGTTGTCAAATGCTTCTTCTTGGTTCTGGAATGCTTTTGAGCTTGGATTAGGCTCCGTCTTGGTCATCCTTCACTAGCATTTGGCTTCAGTTGGCATGCTTTGGACTAGTTTATGCCTATTGTCCCTACTTGACATTTAGGCTTCTTACATTTACGCTTTGGTTAGATATGGATGGCACTTGGTTTGCCCATGCTTAACAGTTGCTTGGAGCTTCATTTTTAGATATATTTGAGCCTTTTGGATCTACTAGGCATTACATTTGGTTGTCAGTTACATGCTCTTTGAATGCTTTCAGGCTTATGCTTTACGGGTCTGAGATAGCTTGGGATTTATGCTCTGGATGTACCCTACTAGGGTTTGGCATGTCTGATGCTATGTATTTGATGTATTAGAGCGTTGTTTGCTCTCTTTGTATCTGGCTTCACTTCCAGTGGGAGCCTCTTGGTATATTCGGATGTACACAGAGTCTTATTTACAGATGAGCTTGAGCTTGTGGGATAGTTACATGCATTTGCTCTCTTAAGAGCTTTATGTCTGCAGTTTGTCTGTAGTGGGCTGATCTGATATGCCTATTGGGGCAGGCACCTATCTCTATCGCAGGTTTGTGGGTTTTGTATTTACAAATGAGCTTGATCTTGTGGGATAGCTACATGCATTTGCTCTCTTAAGAGCTTTATGTCTGCAGTTTGTCTGTAGTGGGCTGATCTGATATGCCTATTGGGGCAGGCACCTATCTCTATCATAAGTTTGTCAGTTTTGTATGCATCTTGGATGGTTATGTATTGACCCTCTTGCTCTATCAGTTGTGCTTGTGCTTGGTCTCTTCTCTTACCTTGAGACCCATTACATGCATCACTTATAGACCTATGAGATGTCTCTTGCCTGACAGGTGATTGGTTTGACAGTTTGTGGTACCTTCTTGCCCCTGGCAACTCATTGTTGGATGTATCTTGCTACTTGGCAGTTGCAGTGACATATGTATCAGTGATTGCGTCATTTTGGGACAGTTTTACATATTGTTGTCATTTATTACAGCAAGCCTGAAATCTGCAGTTTTTGAGCACTTCTATGAGGGTAATGCCTTCTAATTGATGTTATCTTGGTCATATTTGGTGGACAGATACTTCTCTTGGTGAAATCCACCCTTTCAGCCAGTTTTAGCAGTGGGTTTAGTGCATTTTTTGCAATTTTGCTTTTTTGCTTTGATTTGGGACAGTATGACTGGTCATTTGAAAGATACAGCTCTACCTGAGGATATGGATGATGATGTTTGGATGGAAGTTGATGAGCTATGCAAGTCTACCATTATTTTGTCACTCTCAGAAGTGGTCCATCATAATGTTGTTGAAGATGAGAATCAGAGTGCATGGGATTTATGGGAGAAGATTCAGGAGCTCTATGCGCCTCCTTCATCTCATTTCAGTCAGTTTCATGCTATCATGAAGACTCTGTTGTTATAGGGTATTGAGTTCAAAGACAACTTGCACCCGTTGTTTCTACTTGGCACCTTGCCTAAATGCCTTACGTATTGCCATGTGCAGAAACAAGCTTGATGGGTTGAAAATCAAAGATGTTGAGAGTGCTTTATTGACTGAGGAAATCAACAGGAGAAACAATGATGCTTCCCACTCTTCACATGCATTGACCGTTAGAGGTGGCAGTCATGGCAGGCATGATAATGATCATAAGGGCAAGGACTCTCAAAAGTCCAGGTCCAAGTCGCGTGGTCGCAGTAAGTCCACAATAATATGTCTTGCTTTCCCACAATAATGACAGGTCCAAGTCGCGTGGTCGCAGTTTAATCTTACCTGTCATTATTGTGGGAAAGCAAGACATATTAGGCCGCAATGCCATAAAATTTGCAATGATAAGCGCAAGGAAAAGGGAAAAGAAAAAGTGCAGAAAAGTCTTCTGAGCACAGTATTGTGCCTGCAAAGTCCAGTGTGAAGATAGAAGAGGTTAATGTCATACAGGCCACTGATTCGGATGATGATTACATACTTGCAACTTCTTCATGTGATGCCTTACAGGCTTCTAAGATACATTCTATGTATGCACAGTGCTGGCTCTTGGATTCGGGTGCGTCCTTTCATGTGACACCCTGTCAAGATTGGTTTCATACCTATCGTACCATGTCTGGTTTTGTGTGTCTTGGTGACGACATGTCTCTTGATATTGTGGGCATTGGAGATGTTAGGCTGCAGTTTTCTTCTGGCAGTTCTTTTTTTTTGCATGATGTACGCCATGTATCTGCGTTGACTCACAGCCTTATGTTAGTTGGATAGCTTGATGATGCATGGTATTTTGTGTCTTTTGAAGACTCTGCATGGAAGATTACTCGTGGCAGGCTTGTACTTGCAAGAGGTGCCAAGTCTGGCAACCTCTATCCCTTACTTGTATCTAGAGCTACATTGGATCATGTTTTGTCTATGGATTCTATTCCCCATGTATTCCTTTGGGATGCTCGTTTGGGTCATATGTCTCTTAAAGAAATGAAAATGCTCCGTGCTTTGCAGTATCTTCCGCCTTTTGACTCTTCACATTTTGATTTTTGTGATCATTGTTTGTATGGCAGACATACTAGAAATACGCATAAAAGGTCTAGTAAGAAACACATGGGTGAGCCCTTGGCTCTTGTGCACTCAAATGTATGTGGACCCATGCCCTTCAGTCACTTGGTGGGGCAAAGTACTTTGTTACTTTCATAGATGATTACTCACATAAGGTTTGGGCTTATCCCATAAAGAGAAAATCTGATGTCTTAGACACATTTCAACGTTGGCTTGCATTGGTAGAAAACTAGTCTAGGAAAAGGCTAAAATGCCTAAGGTCAGATAATGGGGGTGAGTATGTATCACGTGCTTTTGAGCAGTTTTGTGATGAGCAGGGTATTAAGCGTTAGTTGACCGCCCCTTACACTCCTCCCTAGAATGGTATGGCTGAATGCATGAATGGGACCCCCAGGACCCTACGTAACCCAACCACCGAGTGACGCTTCTGCTCATTATGTGGAGGAACCTAGTGAAGAAGAGAGCTACGTAAACCCATACATCTCCTATGACGAGGAAGGCAATCCAGTCCTGATGGACTATCGACCGGTGCTGGTGATGGCACTGGGAAGAGGAAGAGGTAGAGGCTTTGGAGGACCAAGCCAGGACCCAATCTCATGTTGGACCTACAGTCATCCAGGCCATATATCATCATGTTGCCCAGAAAGGAAACATGCAAATTGGGACAAGGCTGACCTTAGGTGCGCCAAATGTGGGATCACCCACTTGATTCGTGACTGCCCTAGGCGGAAACCATCAGCTAGTTCGGCCAATGTGCCCTCTGTGCCCTTGGGGCTATTTGGCATAGAGACCTTTGGGGGAGAGGACACACCCATCCCACTACATGTCATGATGCGAGCGCAAACAAGACGAACATGCATCTCACTGCCTGGGCCAAGTAACCTGGACGCAGCCTCATTGGGAAAGAAAAGCCAAAGGAGAAGGAGAAAGAGAGCAGACACAAGGATCACTCTTAAGACTAAGGAAGATACAACCTTAGTGGCGGGAAGAGGGGTCACAGATGTTGAGGCAGAGACCTTTGCCCCTAAGACGGCGAAACTAGGTAGTGCCAAGGTGGGGGAATACCCTTATCCCAGGCGGCAACTCGAGGCTATCGCCAAGGTAAAGGAGTGGTTCAAGGATGCCCAAGAACACCTTAAAAATGTAGAACCCATATTGGAGGATCCGATGGAGGACCTTGCTAGTGCAAGCACACCCGATTTGCCATCGCGACCTCAATCGGGAAATGCGCTAACACCACGAGAGATGCCACAAAGGCAAGACCAGGAAGAAGCTTATCAACAAGCTAGCCATGACATGTGGCCGAAGAGTGGTGACTGAGGAGAAAGCCAACTACCCAAAAACCTCCTCACCACCTTAGTAACCACCCCAGTGACCATTAATTTGGGAGACCTGCTTTGGCAGCACCCTCCATTTTGGCGAGAATTGAGGCACTGGTTGAAGGGAAAGGGGGAGCATGCTGCCGCTGACTTGCACAAGCAGGACACAGTCACGCAAATTCCAAGGCTAACGTTGCACTCGTCTCCAAGGTCACTGCACATCAATGCTTTCTGGGAAGGCACGGAGATGCATGCAGTCCTACATGTCCTAGCCTTAGGGGACACAACACAAAAAGAAATTGTGGACATTGGCACAAGGGTCAGTGTCTTGAGCCACGCAGTTCTATAGGCCTGGGGAAACCCACCTGTGGAAGCGGCTACGTTCAATGTTACATTGGCCAATGGAATGAAGGTCAGACCATTCGGGGTCTTAAAAAACTGGCCAGTGAAGATCGCACGAGTGCAGTTTTCCGCAAACTTCATTGTCATGAAGGGGTTGGACTACGACATACTGCTAGGCCGGCCATGGATGAGGAATGCAGGAGTGGTCGAAGACTGGGGAAACAACCTCATATTCTTGGGGAATAGGACGGAGGCGGTGAGGGTTGAGATGTACACATGGAAGGCTACCCCAGCCGACCTCGATGCCATCTCGACCATGCTAAAAGGCGATGCCCAGGCTTGCAAGCACTATGGGACACTGACCAAGTATATTCCCTACCCTGAGGACGAGAGGGATTGGATGCACGTCTTGGCAACCATTGACCTGCCATTCTCAGATGAGGAAGAGTTGTATAAGCAAGCGGCTAAGTCACCAAGCATGCCAGCAGAGGATCCCACTGTGCCACTTTGCATGATGGCGGGGAGCTCACAGGATCCAGGGAGACTATTCCCGTTCCACACCCCCACGAACAAGCTCGAGCTTCAGGGAATCGTAGGGTACCTAACCACTAAATTGAAAGCCAGCAAAGCGGCTAATCTAAAGCCCCTAAGCGATCTCTTGGCTCGGCCTGAATGGGAATGGACCAAAGTGCACGATCTCAACCTATCATACAACTGGGCTTTAATCACCAACAAAGAGAAGATCATAGAGGAAAACCTAGGGGATGACGAGCAATCGGAGGGGCAAGATTCCGGTGATGAGGAGTATGAGCACTGTCGCTCTGAGACAGATGAGAGCAAGGAAGGGTTTAACACGATAGATTATGACACTGAAGGGAGAGCAATCGAGCAGATTGAGGCAGAATCTAGGCCGAAATGGGAAAGGGATGGAAAAGGAGTCGTGCAGATGGAATGCGATAGGACCTGGCTGGAGCATGTGGGAGCTATGGATTATGAGCAGGCAGGGGTGGCACAATCGCTGGTAGTCCCAATACTAAAGACGGAGTCACCTACTGAACTACGACCCTCGGGCGAAACCCCTTCCTCAAGTGAGGGATGCGAGTTTAACTCGGAGTCTGAAGTCAGTACAGAGAGTGATCCCGAAATACCCCAACCCTCTAATGTCAAACGCACTAAAGGGGACTTGCTAGTCCACTTAAGGCACAAGTAGATTAAGGAGGGGACCAGGAAGCAAACTAGAGACTCAGAAGGAGAGAGGCAAAAGAAACCATAGGACCTACCCAAACGCTTTACAAAGTTTAAGAAGGGTGATAGAGTGGTGGTTTTGCTAGGAGCAAAGAGACAACATCAAGCCAGGGAACCAATTGAGGGACCCGCCAGGGTCAAGGAAGTCGACCTGGCAGGGGAGGGCAAGAAACCATGACTTGCATTCATTGTTAACGACCTGACCAAGGAGGAAGAGGCTAGGCTGGTTGCTCTCCTGCAGGAGTATGTCGATGTGTTCGCCTGGTCCTTGGAGGAACTGAGAGGAGTCGATCCTAGGGTTGTGACCCATAACATTTCCATGGTCCCAGAAGCGGTGCCAACAAAGCAGCGACCTTACCCTATGAATCCCAAACACGCTCATGCGGTGAAGGAAGAGATTGATAAGCTCATGAAGGTGGGATTTATATATGAGATCGAGCACACAGATTGGGTATCACCCATAGTGATAGTTATGAAAAAGAATGGCAAGATTTGAGTGTGCATGAATTACAAGAAGGTGAATGCCGCTACAAAGAGAGACAACTACCCTTTGCCATATACCGAGCACACGCTGGAGAGAGTAGCATGCAAAGAAGTTTACAGCTTTCTGGATGGATTCTCAGGCTATAATCAAGTGCAAGTGCATCCTGACGACAGGCGCAAGACTGCCTTCGCCACGAAGTGGGGTGTCTTTGCCTACATCGTTATGCCCTTTGGGTTAATGAATGCTCCTACAACCTTCCAATGATTAATGTGCACGATCTTCAAGGATATGATGCAACGCGAGCTGGAGGTGTTTGTGGACGACCTATGCATACACTCCAGTTGGGCTGAACACTTAGAGAGGCTCGGAGCCATCTTCGAATGATGCCGACTGTACAAACTCTCGCTGAACCCCTTGAAGTGCCAGTTCTGGGTGAAGCACGGATGCATCCTAGGGCATGTAGTGTCACAGAATGGCATTGCCACTGACTTCTCAAAAGTTAGGGCCATTATCGACCTCCCACCGCCCACCAATTACAAGGGCGTCCAGTGTTTCTTAGGCCACACAGGATACTATGGACGCTTTGTACTAAACTAACCGCTGATTGCTAGACCATTGTACAAGATACTGATTGTATTCGAGTGGACTGAGGAATGCCAACGCGTGTATGAACAGTTAAAGAAGGCTCTCACCACTGCACCCATCTTGCGAGCCCTAGATTAGAGTGTAGCATTCCATGTACACATAGATGCCTCCAAATTTGCCATCGGAGCCGTTCTATGCCAGCCTGGTGAACATAGTCTTGACTACCCCATGAGCTTTGCTAGCAAGCAGCTCACCGAAACAGAAATGAACTACTCCACTATAGAAAGGGAAGGGCTAGCCATGGTGTTCGCCGTGAAGAAATTTAGGCATTACCTGTTTGCCACACCCTTTGTCTTTTACGTGGACCATCAAGCCCTGTTGTATCTCGTAAACAAGCCATGCGCCACAGGCCTCATAGCAAGGTGGTTACTTCTCCTGCTGGAGTTTGATTTCTCAGTAATTGTGCGTAAAGGGAAGCAGCAATACATGGCGGATCACATGTCCCACATACCTACAGGGGAAGCTGTTGGCCAAGGCATCCCTGATGATTTACCGGACGTGCACCTCTTTGGCCTGTCTAGCGAAGGGGACTTATTTAGAGGTGATCTGACGCCTTACTGGGTAGACGATGTTGTCCAAGTGTTAGAAAACGGCCTGCTAGAGAGACCTATTGAGAAAGCCAGGCTAAGGAGACTTATCTTAAAAATCCAGCAATACCAACTAATTGCCGGCCAACTCTATAGGTTGGGACAGGACGGGCTGCTACGTAGATGCATGTGCGAGCACGAGATGCATGATGTATTGGGAGAGGCGCATGGCGGGATAGCTGGCGGGCACTTTAGTGGGGACACGACCGCCCACAAGGTATCACAATCCCAACTCTGGTGGCCCACCCTATTCCGCGATGCCGCTAAGTTTGTCAAACACTGTGATGAGTGCCAGAGGACTAAGATGCCCATGCGCAAAGATAAGATGGAGTTAACCCCCATAATAGCTCGACAGCCCTTCAAAAAATGGGGCATTGACTTCATCGGACCTATCAGTCTAGCAGCTCAATACTCCCAGGCGCGCTACATCATTGTGGCAACAGACTACCTGACAAAGTGGGTAGAGGCACGAGCCACTGGAAGGAACGATGCTAGGACCACCGTGAAGTTCCTATGGGAATAGGTCTTTTCATGGTTTGGTTGTCCAATCGAACTAGTGAGTGACCAAGGTGCACACTTCGTTAATGAAGTGATATCCCACCTGCTCTCAACCTTTTTAATCATTCATAGAAGGTCCTCCCCCTACTACCCTCAGGCAAATGGCCAAGTAGAGTCCACAAATAAAATCCTGGTTAACGTGCTTACTAAGGTAGTATCCACATCGAGAAGAGACTGGGATAATAAGCTGATGGCCGCCTTGTGGGCTTATCGGATGGCTTATAAGACGACTGTCGGGAAAACACCCTTTAGGCTGACCTACGGGACGGAGGCCATTCTATCTCTAGAATTCTTCGTCCCTAGCTTAAGAATAGCAGCGCAGGAGCGTTGGGAGGGAAGAGAGGCTTGGACTAACCGCTTAGAGGAGCTAGAGCGTCTTACAGAAACTCGGCTTTTAGCCACCCACGCTCTAATCTGTGAAAAGGCACGACGAAAGCTGTGGTATGACAAGCACGTCAACCACCGCAACTTTGATCATAGGGACCTCGTACTATACTCGATGAAAGGGCACGAACAAAAGATGAAATTTCAAGGGTTGGGGCCTTTCCGGGTGCGTGCAATTAGCAGAATGGGCAATGTCGAGTTGGAGACGCTCGAAGGGGAAGGAATAGGCTTCTTCAATGGCAGTCACATGAAAAAGTACTATCCCCCTTCCCATCCACTGCACGAACCACCGACGCGCGAACCCCTCGTTGCCCTCTATGCGGCCACAATCACCAAACTCATCGATCACGATAAAGAAGCAGTGGCACCCGCTTACCTTTGAATCACGGTCACGGCAGAACAGACATATTCTTTTGATGCCCTGATGATCGACGAAGGGGCCAACTGTAGTGTCTTGACACACGACCATTGGACACGCATTGGTCGGCCTAAATTACAGCCCACGAACGCGAAACTTAGCCCATTTGGGGGCAACACTTACCCTCTCTTAGGGAAATGCTGAGCGGCTGTCTCCGTCTAGTCTGGGACTATCCCAGTCGTCTTTTATGTGTTACCAAACACTAAAGGGGCCGGGGATAAATCACTACTAGGGCACACTTTCAAAAAACAGACAAGCTGCAATGTGGACTACAACCTAGACTGCATTCACCTGACCGTGGGCACTGTGTGTATAGTAACTACTTCCAGCAAGGGCCATCTTGCGCCCTCTACAATTGCAGAACCACTGATGGAGACCCCTGCAGCCAAGCCTAAGGAGAAGGGTATGGATATCTTACCCCATACCCCAACTGCCGGAAGCAAACCCACCCAGGCCATCCACATGGCCAGGGAGCCCATGCACACATGGGTGCCAAAAGGGCGAGTGCCGCCTCTTGGTAGACCACAGAAACACGCTTCTAAATGCAAAAATTATCAATCGCAGCCTAAGAGGCAGCCCAGGCTTGGGGAAAATTTTGGAGGTAATAATATGTCATATAATAGCCCCAATGTCCCAACCTACCCAAACTATTTAATCCCCCAATTAACAAATATCTAGTTCATCTTCACTTCTGTTGTCTTGCGCACGACTATGGAGGATGGAGCTTGAAGGTGGAGGCTTGAGGATACTTGAGATCACATCTTGAATTGTGGAGCTACCTATGTGCTTGAGGGAGGAAGCAACACATTTGGGCATTGGGTAATCTCACTATACCTTGGTAGGATCGAAGGTGTGTCAACTAGGTGAGAGATAGCCATAGGTGTTCACTTGAAACGCTTGAAACTATAAGCGGTCTATGAGTCTTGGTGGTTGACCGTGAGCTCGCCTCTATAATATTTATAAATTATATTATGAAGATGCATTGTGGAAAGATCATGGATCTAAAATCTAATTATCAAGATGTGATTAATAATAGTAAAATTCACTAAGAGTCAAATGGCTTGAAACAACCCATAAAAATATTACTCGAGCATATGGAGAATTTACATTCTACATTATGGCATGGGGATGGAGCATGATGCTCATCATATGGTATTTTATATTACAAATTACAGGTTGTATTCCATATTACAAGTGGCAAGTCTAATCCCTAGAGTTTCACAAAAATTTATTATCTATTTTGAGGCATCTTTAGATCCAGGAGTCATAGAGCTAGTAAAATTGGATTAGATGTTCTACAAAATATGGGAAGAGATTGCAAGATGTGGATTATTTAGAAAGGGGTGATCCAGGGCGCATTCACACTATATCAACAAGTGATTTTTTAAAAATTGGAAGGGCAAATGAGCTCAAATTCGAGATGTGAAGGTTCAGCTGTGTTCTTGGCATCGTTTTCTACTGAGTTGGCCTCCTGGATGCTGTTTTTGACCTCTAGATCAAGTAGCTACTTTGTAATGCTAAAGTTGCACCTCTTTAAATGGGTCACCTAACAAACTTCGATAGACAAAGGGATGTTTCCAATATGTTTCTGGCCACCCACTCTTGCTTAGAAATATCTAGTGCATTTTCATTTTTACTGTAAAATGCTTCATTTTCTGGTTCAGTTTTGGTGCCTAGTCACACCTCTCATTGATCTTCTGGACTCTTGTGACCTCTTTTCCTCTTAAACAAACATAAGACTTGACTTTAATTTAATTAAAAAAACACTACACAATCTAGAGACAACATTGTCAACACACTCTTCCCACTAGACATATGACATCCTAAAATCTTATCATTCTCAATAACAATGCTGTAAGTTTTTAAACGCTGGATACACAATGTCACAACAATGTGAGGGTGCATTTGCTTGGACCAAGCCTGCATAACCAAGAGGGAACTAGTATTATCCAAGAGTAGCACCAAAGAGAAGGTGATGGAAAACAATTAATGATGATCAAAGCATTGCATTGAGCAATGCACAATGGGGGCGAGGCTAAGTAGGGCTAAAAATGTATGATGGAAATGGGAAAGGAGCATATGTCAGAAGTAGGGGACATGAGTGATGAGACTCCTCTCACAATTACATGTGACAAATGTATTATGCAAGCTTACATAGAGGACCAATTAGAATCTTTGATGGCAAGTGTTTGTAAGAAAATTTATTGTGTTCTTATCTTATCATTTCATTGGAGACTCTTAAGGCACCAATGCAAACAAGTTGATGAAACAATTATAAGAGAATGGAATGCTCACTTGCTAAAGAATCACAAGGAGTTCAAGACAGAGAATATCGAAACTAAGTGGGAATTCCTATCAAACTTTATGTTTTACATCTAGGATGGGAACCATCCATTTATATTCTAAATGAATAAGATAAGCACATGTGAGTGAATAAAAGTGATAGCCCAAATATAGTCAAATGTATAGTTCTTTAGTATCACTAATATTTTTTATGGTTTCTTGTAACATTTTCAAACAACCCAATGCACCATGTATGTGTGGATTGTCACTTAGTGAAGACGACATGTTGCTAAGGGGGAGATATTATCAACAATATTTCGTACAAATAGGTAAATAGCATGCAATTTTTATTCAATGCTTAGATTTATTTTTATTATTGTTTAACTAGTAAAACTAATATGCTTTCGGTGTCTGTATAGATTGGTACAAAAGGGGTTCATCCACACTTTAGATCCAAATTTCCTGTCTGAAAGCAAGAATATTGGAATAAGCTACCCACACATCAAGATTTGAGAAGTTGAATGGGAATGTAAAGGCATGGATGCAAGTATACAAGAAGCCATCACCCATTCGTATGTAGTATCAATCACCATTGATTGCTCTCTCCCCCCATGGCATATGGAAGGTGTTTCTTTCAAGCTTAGTATAGAATACATTTTCTATTACAAGTCTCATCCAAGCCAATACCATTAACAAACCTATAATTTACTTGATGTAGGACAACTATGACATGACTCTATGGGAAATTGAGTAAAAATGGGCATAGATTTTGAACTTGGAATTCAAATCCAAGTGGGGTGAGGTATATTATAACATCAATGAGAAGCTAGTAAAGAAAATTTAATATCCATTGAGATTTTTTGACCCAAGGCGACGTGCATCTTTCTACGTTTTCATACTTATGTCTCTAAGTTCTAGATATTCCATATTGATATTTTGTTTAGATTATGTTTTCTTGGCAGCGACGATACAAAATGAACATGTATATATTATTGGCATGGATAAAAGAAGGGAGGAAATTCTCCCAAATCTTGCATTGGAGACGTTGATCTACCATGACGTTGTGTCAAGAGACACTATAGTGATGGGGAGCACATAGGAGATTATTGAAGACACAAGATTACAATCCATTGAATTGCAAAAGTAGGAGGATGTAGCTTGTAAGATTCAATGTGTCCATCATCAAATGATGTATACATTCTTAATACTATTTATTTCTTATATGATCAACAACAATATTTTGATAGATGTAGAAGAGGAAAGAAATCATGAGCATGAGCCAACAATGCTAGATGAGATAGCACTTGTACATATAGATATACAAATGTGGCTTTTAAACTTTGTGTATGATAATATATAAATGGAAATATATGGCTAATATTTAGCTCTATTTGTAGAGAGCCATACTACTGTTGATGTGAAAGCACCCTCATAGGTCACTTCCTCCCACCCTTTAATGATGCCAACGGTGGAGTGGTGCACCGTTGTCTAGGATTCATTTGAAATATGAAATGCAACAAAAAAGAATCAACCAAGTGAATCGTTCTCTTAATTAGTGGAGGTGTTGGAGGAGGTTAGCTAGTGCAAAATGGTTGAAGGTTGATGAACAAAGTACAAATATTATAGTGACTCATAATCGTCCATCCACCTTGTGATGATGACAGTGCCATACATGGATTGGGGGATCAAATTCCATCATGAAACTCCCACATTAAGGTAGATTTGGCTAATCACTTATTGAAGGACATAGGACTCTTAATTTTCATAGCCAATGTGCCTTTCATAGTGAAGGACATAGGACTCTTACTGAAGGACATAGGACTCTTAATTTTCATAGCCAATAATGCATTTGGCTAATCACTTACTGAAGGACATAGGACTCTTAGTCGAGGTTGAAGCAGAAATATGGATTAGTCCATGGAAGATTATTTCATTGCTGCTAGAATTACCCTAGCTAATCAAGAAATGATCGGCAAGTTAAAGCTAATAGGAGAAGCCTGAATTTGGTGGAAACAATTGTGTAAAGACCAAGGAATCTCTGAAGCGTCTATTAGTTGGGACGTATTAAAGAATGCAGTGCGAGGCTGGTATCTTCCGCCAATATATCGCACACAACAAATGAATGAATTCTTGCTCTAAAGCAACTTGGAATGACACTGAAAGCCTATCGCTCAAAGTTTGTGACACTTCTCAAGTATGCATCGTCTATGGACTCGAAGTTTATAACACTTCTCAAGTATGCACCGTCTATGGACATTGCATAGCAAGTATACAAGTTTTGCCATGGATTAGATGATCCTCTGAACACACGCCTTGAAGCAATGCATCCATCCAAACTCCAAGATGCATTGATAAGAGCAAGACCGATTGTACAGGAATTCCAGTCCAAACCAATAAACGATAAGCCTTGGAATAATAAGTTCCAAAATAGAAATTTAACTAGGGGCTATGCAAAAAAAGAGCCCAAGGTCAATTCCAATCTGCTAATAGCAAAAAGGCTAAGATGTCACCGGTGGAGAATTTTACTGGTGGTAATAAAGACACTTTCAGGTGCTATTATTGTAACGAACGTGGACACATCCAAAGGCAATGCCCAAAGCTCGGACAGAATGAATGCCAAAGCAAGTTCCGTAACAACTAGAGTCGGACAGACACAGCTAGAGGAAGAGTTACCGGCATAACCCTCAAGGAAGTAGAAGACGACGAAGGTCCCACCTTGGAAACCGATATGGAGAGAGCGATAATTCACACCTCTCTTAACAAGAAGGGACCAAATCGACAATTCTCAGTGATTCAAACACCATCAACCTATAACTGTAAACCCTTTAAAACTTTGATCGATTATGGAAACACACATTCATTCATATCACCAAGATGTGCTAGAAAACTAGGCATAGACACAATGTGTGCACCTGGGCTGATAGTTGAGTTAGCTGATGGAAAAGAAGTTTCCTCAACACAACAGACAAGTAATGTGGAGTTTAATATGGGTGGCAATCAAACCAACATGAAATTCAGAGTGATGAACCTAGGAACCTATGAGTGCTTGTTAGGAATGGACTGGTTAATTCCCAATGACGCTCATATTCATAGTGAAAAGGGCCAATTCACATTCTTGAATCTTATAGGACAACAAGTGACCACACAAGGAGAAGTAGGAAAATCGAAGATTCAATTAGCGAAAGCTTCTCGAATTGCTAAAGGTTTAAGAAAAGGCTCACATGTATACCTAATCAAATTAAATAAAACTGAACAGGATAAAGAAGCCGAAGATGAACCATTGTGGCTTAAGGAATATGCTGACATATTCCCTGGAGAATTAATTGAACTTCCACCACAAAGAGAAGTCGACCACGAATTCAAGCTAGTACCAGGAGCTGCACCAACTGCAAAACGACCATATTTAATGTCCATTCTAGAAGCCATAGAACTAAAGGAACAACTCAAATAGCTCTTAGATCAGGGATACATTAGACTCAGTAACTCACCCTAGGGAGCTTTGGTGTTATTTCAGAAAAAGAAGGATGGGACTCTCCGTCTCTGCATTGATTATCGAGGGCTAAATCAGGTAACAATAAAAAATAAGTATTCGATTCCAAGGATTGACGAAGTACTTGATCGACTATAAGGAGCAAAGATTTTCTCCAAGATTGATCTCAGATCAGGGTATTACCAGATCAGAATCAAGCAAGAAGATATTCCCAAAAATGCATTTAGCACAAGGTATGGTCATTACGAGTTTATCGTAATGCCATTTGGATTAATCAACGCCCCCACTACCTTCAATAGATTAATGCAAGATATATTCAGACCTTATCTTGATGATTTCATCCTTGTATTCTTTGATGACATCTTAACGTATTCCAAGGATGAAGGAAGTCACGAGTCACAACTGCGGACAGTTCTTGAGACAATGCGGACTCACAAGTTGTATGCTAAGAAGAAGAAGTGTGTGCTCTTCAAGAAGCAAATCAAGTATTTAGGATTTATAGTTTCAGCAGAGGGAATTTCTGTAGATCCGACCAAGGTCAAAGATGTACAAGACTGGCCACCTCCAACCACTGTAAGTGAAGTTTGTATCTTTTTGGGTTTAACAGGATGGTATTGGGTCTTTATCAGGAATTATGCCTTGATTGCTGCACCCCTCACCGACCTACTCAAAAAGCAAGTTGCCATTAAATGGACCCAAGTTGAATAGTCTAGCTTTGACAGACTCAAGCTAACTTTAGTTATAGCCCCGATCCTCAAACTACCTGATCTTAGCAAAGAATTCAAAGTGGTGACCGATGCGAGCTCTCTTGCCTTGGGATGCATACTCATGCAAGAAGGACATCTAGTAGCATATTCCTCCAGAAAATTGAAGACTGACGAGAGAAATTATTCTCCTCATGACTTGGAATTACTTGCAATTATCCATGCTCTTAAGTTATGGAGACATTATCTACTCTTGAGGAAATTCTCACTGGTAACTGACCATAAAAGTTTTAAATGGATCTTCACTCAACCAGATCTAAAATGAGGCAACGTCGGTGGATCGAAGTCTTGCAAGAGTATGATTTTGAGATCAAGTATAGACCGGGCAAGGAGAATGTAATTGCATATGCTTTAAGCTGCAAATCATTTCTCAATGCACTTATCTCAGAAGAACCTCTTAGAGCTCAAACACTAACTACAATGATATCAATGCCTAGAAATCCTATCATTGAGCTAGCCAAGGAGAAGGCGAATAATGATCCCAAATATCAACAAATGCTGAAGGAAATTCAGAATAAAGAACAAGACTCTAAGCTTGAGACAAAGTATCTTAACTTCTCTGTTGACGAAGGGCTTGCCTATTTCAAGACAAGATTATGTATTACTTCAAGTCAAGATCATAAGAAAAAGATACTATGGGAAGCTCATGATTTCCCATTTTCAGGACATCATGGCTATGCCAAAACTCTCAATGCAGTTACGAAAAGCTATCATTGGGAAAAGCTCAAAAGTGACGTACTTAAATATGTAATCGAATGCTTGAGTTGCCAACGAATAAAAACCAAATGAGTTAAGCTGCCACGAAAGCTACAACCACTTGATATTCGTCAGATGAAATGGGAATTCATTAGTATGGATTTTGTAGTTGGATTACCCTCAGTTCAAGGTAGATACAATATCTACCTTTGGTGAAATTTGCTTACAATGCGTTCTATCATCAGAGCATCCAAATGACCCCATTTCAAGCTCTATATGGGCAAGAATGCCTAACCCTGCTAAACTTCTCCGACCCTACCTTGAAGGTTGAAGCTTCTAAGAATATGCCTGAAGAGATGGACGAACAAGTCAAAACCATCAAGCAAAATATACAAGCTGCCAAGGATCGGTAGAAAGCCTATGCTTGATCTAGGGAGAAAAGAGCAAATCTTCCAAGAAGGAGACAAGATTTTTATCCATGTATGCCCAAAGAGGAGTTCTTTATCCTTGGGAAAATTCAAGAAGCTAAGCCCAAGATACTGTGGACCTTACAAAGTCATAAAGGCTCTTGGACCTAATGCTTATAAGCTGCAACTTCCTGAAACCCTAAAAGTTCATGATGTATTCCATGTAAGTCTCTTGAAGCCCTATGTACCTAATCCTGATCATATTCTTGATTATCAAC